>NW_027309976.1:300000-378036 GCF_047496795.1 Chiloscyllium punctatum | reverse complement strand
CGTTGAGTGGCACTATCACCGTTCTAAATGGGACAGACTCTGAAGAGATGTAGGATCTCAAACTCGGTATCTCTGAGGCACTGTGGGACATCAACAGCAGCAGAACTGTACTCCAGCACAATCTGTAATCTCATGGGTTTGCAAATCCCGCTCTCACCCATCACAATGGACAGGAAAGGAGGGAATGCCATGAGCAGCACCAGGCAGACTTAAAAATGAAGTGCCAACCTGGTGAATCTACCAAACAGGACCATCTGCATTTCAAACAGCATCAGCAGCAAGCAACAGAGCTAAGTGATCCTACATCCAGTGGAACCGATCGGAGCTCTGCAGTTCTGCTACACCCAGTTGTGAACGGTGATGGACAATTAAACAACTCACTGAAGGAAGCATCACAGATATCCCCACCCTGACTGATGGAGGGGCCTCACACACCCATGCACCAGATAAGACAACAGCATTTGCAGCAATCTGCATCCAGAAGTGCAAAGTGGGATGATCCATCTCAGCCTTCTCCAGTGGTTTCTAACATCACAGATGTGAGTTTAAGCCAGTTCGGTTGAGTTTGAATAACATCAAGAAATGGTTAAGTCGTGCAAAGGCTATGGGCCCTGCAAATATTCTGGCAATAACACTGATGGTTTGTGCTCCTGAACTTGCCACCCACCAAGCCAAGTACCGCTCCAGCACTGGCATCGACCAACAATGTGGAACATTGCCCAGGGATGTTCAACACAAAAACACAGGGCAATACAACCCAGCCAATTTCCATCTATCAGTCCACACTCGACCAGCAGTAAAGTGATGGAAAATGTTATCAACAGGGCTATCAAGCAGCAGCTGCTCAGCAACAGCCAGCTGAGTGACACTCATTTTAGGCTCCACCAGGGCCACCCAGCTCCTGATTGTGTTACCGCCCTGATTCACAACCTGACAACCAGCTGAATCCCAGAGGCGAGGTGAGGGTGACAGCCCAGTCCCACTCTAAGGCCACTAAGCTGATTCCACCCTTGTCTCAGCTCATATACTCTCATCCATCTTGTCATATCTCCAGACTTCATTATCCAAACATACTCCTGGCCAGCTTCCCACATTCAACCTCCCTGTAATCTCAAGAAAAACTAAATCTCTATTGCCCAAGTACTCCCTTGTACCAGAACTTGTTGATCCATCAAAAGGCTGCTATTCATAATCAAGAACATAGAGCTACAGCGATGTATAGCTTGGAAACAGACCCTTCAATCCAACCCGTCCATGCCGACCAGATATTCCAACCCAATCTAGTCCCACCTGCCAGCATCCGGCCCACATCCCTCAATTTAAAATTCTCACCCTTGATTTAATTCCTGGTTGTGATCATCCCTAGCTCACTGCGTCACACACCCTTTGAGACCTCGACAACCCATTCTGTTCGAGACTCCCAATGATCTGTTAATTCATTACTTCACCAGTGTGGCTGCTTTCACAGTTGCCAAAGCAACACGTTCTGAAATTCACAGCCAAAACCTCTCAGGTCTGCTTTCCTCCTTTAAGACATTTCTCAAAACCTGCTTATTTGACAACGCTTTTGGTCACCTGACCTAATATCACCATCTCTGGCCTGATGTTTAAAATTCGAAATAATATTTTTGTGGAATTATAAGCATGACAATAAAAATATGAACTGTTGTTGATTTGGACATTACCTTCAGATCTTTACTGTTGCTGAATGAATATTCTGTAATGTCTCTTAACCAACCACATTGTGGGAGCACCTTCACCACACAAACTGCAGCTGTACAAGAAAGTCAAACATCACCCTCTCCACAAGCAACAGGGCTTTGGCATTAATCACTAGTATCTGTGGAAGGAGAAACACAGTTGATGTTTCAAGGAGTGCAAAATGGATTACAGGGAATGAAAATGGTGCAGAATGAGATAGTCAGAAATGGAAGGAAGATACACTTGCTTATTGGAAAAAGGAATTCTCGACCATTAAAGATTTTCCGGAAAATATTGATAAGCAGCACATGGTCAGGGGCTGGGCGGCAGTGAAAAATTAACTTACAAAAATGTCTGTAACAATAATAGTAAAAAACCAAACAGACCAAAAATACACCCATTGTTCAAGATTGAGGAAGCTAGATATTGACAAAGTGGTCATGAGGGAACCCAGAGATGAAGCAGAGCAGTATAAGCTGTTACGATCCCACAGTCATAGAGATGTATAGCACCGACACAGACCCTTCGGTCTAACTCATCCTTGCCAAACAGGTATCCGAACCTAGTCTATTCCCATTTGCCAGCACTTGGCCTATATCCCTGTAAACGCTTCCTAAACATATCATATGTCTAGTTAGATGCCTTTAACATGTTTTAATTGTACTAGCCTCCATCACTTCCTCTGGCAGCTCATTCCACCCACTGCATGAAAGAGTTGCCCTTTAGCCCCCTTTGAAATTTTCTCCGTTCACCCTAAAGCAATGCCCTCTAATTCTGGACACCACCACTCCAGGGAAAACACCTTGTTCATTTACTCTATTCATGCCCCTCATGATTGTATAAATCTCTATAACATCACCGCTCAGCCTATGGCACTCCAGGGAAAACAGCCCCAGCCTTTTATGCCTCACCCTGTAGCTCAAATCCTCCAACCCTAACAACATCCTTGTAAGTCTTTTATGAAACCTTTCAAGTTTCACAGCACCCTTCTGATAGGAGGTAGGCCAGAATTGCACACAATATTCCAAAAGTGACCTAACGAATGTCCTGTATAGTAACATGACCTCCCACATCCTATACTCAATGCTCGAATCAATAAAGGAAAATATACTAAACACCTTCTTCAGCATCCTATCCTTGACTTGCAAGGACTATAAACCTTCAGTCCAAGGTCTCTTTGTTCCGCAAACATCTCCAGGGCCTTGTCATTCAGTGTATAAGTCCTGCCCTGATTTGGTTTTCCAAAATGCAGCACCTCACATTTATCTAAATTATACCCCATCTGACCAATATCTCATTGTAATCTGAGGTAACGTTCTTGATTATCCACAACACCTCCAATTTTGTATGACCTGCAAACTCATTTACGATACCAAATCATTTAAATGAATGACGAAACAAATCCAGAAATAAACATCCATTTCTCTGAGATTGAATGTGCTCTGTGTAAATCCTGCCCAATGACTCTGTACCAGAGAAAGGCTGCACATGCGCCTGGCTGCACCTTGCCCCCTAAAAAACTGGTGGCTCCGCATGTTTCCAGTGAATTCTTGCCCCAAATAAAGATGGTGGCGCGCACCCATGCCTGCAGCCACACAGAGGCAATTCCCCGTTTACTGAAAACACAAGACTGTGATGTTCAAATTTGTGTTTTCCGATGTGCACATTTTGTTTGTAAAACCTCTCCGCTCATACAGAATCTCTCTCACCTCCTGCGGTTCCACAGACAGCCTTGATTTGCGGTTACCTATTATCTGCCTGGTTACTCATTTGTCCTTAGTGTATTTGTACAATCACCTTTGATTCTCCTTAAACCTATTTCCTAAAGCTATCTCATGTCCCCTTTTTGCCCTCCTGGTTTACCTCGAGTATACTCCTACTGCCCCTATACTCCTCTAGGGATTCACACAAACATAGCTGTCTTTACCTGCCATACGCCTGCTTCATTTTCTTGACCAGGCTCTCAATTTCTTTCAACAGGCGGCATTCTGTACACCTACCAGCCTTGGCCTTAACAGGAACATACTGTCTGTGTACTCTCATTGTCGCAGGCCTATGGAGGCAATGGCAGATGAGGATACAGAAGCAATCATTCCCAGTAAAGAGGTAATGTTGGGAAAGATAACAGCCTAAAGGTAGATGGGTATCCAGGCTCTGATGGATTGCATCCCAGGGAATAAAGGAGATGGGGGGGGGGGGGGGGGGGGGGGGTGGAGAATAACAAATAGACTCGTGAAAATTCACTAAAAGTTGGTGGATTCTGGAATGGTTTTGACAGACTGGAAGCTGCAAATGTGGTGCCACTACTTTTCAAAAGGACCCGTTAGCTTAATATCTGTAGTGGAGAAAATGCTTGAACCTCTCAAGGAAGTAGTGGTGAGATATCTGGGTAGAAATTGTCTCATTGAGCAGACACAGCATGGATTCAGGAAAGACAGGTCATGTAGAACACATTTACTGGAATTATTTGAGGATACGACGAGTGCGTTGGACAAGGTGGACTCGGTGGATGTGGTGTACCTGGATTTCCAGAAGGTATCCGATAAGTTGCCACACAAAAAGCTGCTGAATAAGGTAAAGATGCACAGCATTATTGGTAATGTATTATCATAGATACAGGATCGGTTAACCAGCAAAAAATAAAGAATGGGGATAAATGGGTGTTTGGATTAGTGTTGGCACTACAACTGTTTGCAATTTACACAAATGTTTTGGAGTTGAGGACCAAGTGTCCGGTGTCAGAGTTCACATTTGATACAAAGATGAGGTAGAGCAATGTCTGCAGAGGCCACTGTCAGTCTGCACAGGGATACAGATAGGTTAAGTGAATGATCTGGCAGATGGAGTTCAATGTTGGGAAATGTGAGGTCATCCATTTTGGTCGTACGAACAGAAAACTGGATGATGAAATGGTGAAATCTTGCAGCATTCTGCTGTGCAGAGAGAGCTGGGTGGCCTTGTGCATGAATCTCAGGAAGTTGGTTTGCAGGTGCAGCAGGTAATTATGGCAGTGAAGGGAATATTGTCCTTCATTGCTAGAGGTATGGTTATGTTGCAGCTGTACAGGATGCTGGTGAGGCCACACCTGGAGTACTGTGTCCAGGTTTGGTCCCCTTACATTAGCAAGGATGCACTGGCACAGGAGGTTCACTAGTTTGAGTTGGGAGTTGAGAGGGTTGGTGTATGTGGAGAGATTGAGAAAACTGGTTCTATAGTCATTGTAATTTAGAGGAATGGGAGGTTGGATAGGAAAAAATAAAATTATGAAGAGAGTAGATAAGACAGAAGCAGGGAGGCTATTTCCACTGGGGTCGGTTCAAACTACAGAGCATTACCTCAAAATAAGGGGGAGCAGATTTAGGACTGAGTTCAGGAGGAGCTTCTTCAGCTAAAGGGTTGTGAATCTGTGGAATTCCCTGCCGAGTGCAGCATTTGACATTATCAACTTGAATGCTTTTAAGGCAAAATGTAGATTTGTGAACAGGAAAGGAATTAATGGTTATGGTGAGAGAGCAGGAATGTGGAACTGAGGCCATGAAAAGATCAGCCCTGATCTTATTGAATGGTAGAGCAGGCTTAAGGGGCCAGATGAACGTTCTTACCTTGTGCCATCAAAATTGGCCTTTGTCCAATTCAGAACCTTAACTTTTCGATCTGGTCTATTATTTTCTGTAAATATTTTAAAAATAGAATTATCAGAGAATCCCAACAGTGTGGAAACAGGTCATTCAGCCCATCACATTGATACTGACCCTGAAAGCCTCTTAACCTGCCCCTGTAACATTGCATTTCCCAGAGCCTGCACATCCCTGAACATTACGGGCAATTCAGCCTGGATAATCCACCCAACCTGCACATCTTTGGACTGTGGGAGGAAACCAGAGGGCCCAGACGAAATCCATGCAGAAAACCCCAATAAGGTGATCATCCCATTCTCATTTCCCAGTTCCACCTAAATAACTTCACTGACCATACTCCCAGGAATATCCTCCCTAAGCAAAAACATAATGCTATTTCGAATCAAAAATGCCACTCCCCCTCCTCTCTTGTCCCCCTTCCTATCCTTGCTATAGCATCTATACCTTGGAACATTAAGCTGCCAGTCCTATCCATCCCTGAGTGATGCCTCTGTAATTGCTATAATATCCCAGTGCCATGTTCAAAACCACACCCTGAGCTCATCTGCTTTCCCTGTCAGGCCTCTTCTATTGAAGTAAATGCAGTGCAACTGCTCAGTCCGTCTTCATTCTGTTCCTTGCCCTTGCCTGCCTTGACTATTTGACTTCTGAACTGTACCAGCCTCAGACATATCTCTTTCCTCACTACCTTCTTGGGTTTATACCCACTCCCTCACTGGTTTAATGCCTCCCGAGTATCACCAGCCAGTCTCCCTGCCTAGATATTAGACACCTTCCAATTGAGGTACAATCCATCCTTCTTATGCAGGTCAACTCTACTCCAGAGGAGATCACAATGATCCAAAAAACGTGAATCCTTTTCCCCTGCACCAGCTCCTTAGCCACCGATCCAGCACCACCTCCTCCTCTGTAATATGGACATTTTTCAAGATGACACCATTTATTTCCCCACATTCTATATCTCCCATGTACTTCTTCACAGTAAACACTAATGCAAAATACTTGTTTCCTATCTCGCCCATCGCCTGCAGCTCCACACAATGGCTGCCTTGCTGATCTTTGAGGGTCTCTATTTTCTCCCTAGTTAGCCTTTTTTTTTCCATGTATTTACAAAAGCCCTTCGGATTATCCTTAACCCTATTTGCCAAAGCTATCTCACGGCCCTTTTTCGCCTCCTGATTTCTCTTTTAATTATACTCCTACTGCCTTTATACTCAAAAAATTTTTTTGATTGGAATAAATGCAAAATATAACATCTTGACAAAACAAACGAGGGCAGGACTTACACTCAATAAAAGTAGAGCCTTGAGTAGTGATATGGGAACAAAGCGACCGAGGGCTTCAGGTCTTTGAAATTTGTGTTACATGTAGACAGAGTGGTTAAGAAAGTGCTTAGCACACTTACCTTCATTGTTCAGACCTTTGAGTCCAGGAGTTGGGACGTTATGTTGAGGATGTACAGGACGTTGGGGAGGCCTCTTCTGGAATACTCTGTCCAGTTCTGGTTGTGCTGTTATAGGAAGGATATTAAATTGGAGCAGGTTCAGAAGAGATTTACCAGGATGTTGCCATGAATGGAGGGATTGTGTTCTAAGGAGAGGCTGGATAGGCTGGGAATTTTTTTCACTGGCGTGCACGAGGTTGAGGGGTCACCTTATTACAGGTTGACAAAATCAGAAAGTGTTTTGCTGGGGGGGAGGGGGGGGGGATTCAAAACTGTGCTGCATTCATTTTGAGAAGAAATTAGAAAGATTTCAGAAAAGACATTAGGGTTTTTAAAAAAATTATACATGTGAAATGAACTTCCAGAGGAAGTGGTAGCTGTGAATACAATTACAATATTTAAAAGACATTCAGATAAGTACATAACTAGGAAATATTTGGATGGATGTGGACCAAGCAGAGGCAGGTACAATTAGTTCAGTTTGGAATTATGGTCGGCATGGACTGGTTGGACCACAGGGCCTGTTTCCTTGCTGTATAACATTATGACTCTAATCCTCACTAACTCTAAATTCCTCCATCCTCAACTCTCCCGATCACTGTCACTTCATCCAGCCTCACAACTCTTCCTGATTTATATAATTCTTCACCAGCCACAGAACACTCCCTATCTTATGTCCTCCAGTTTCTCAGATCTCTGTGATATGTGCCTTTCTTTAGTTCCAGCCTTGAGGATGCCCTCATTCACTCCGATTGGTTGGAGGACAAACTGGTACGAACTGGTCCTCCAGTACTGCCCTCTGCCCCCTATTGGCCTGCGCTGATATCAATCATTCGGGGCCCATTGTGAGGTGGGTGGTGGGATCCTCCCTCTCTCTGCCCTGGGATGAGCTTCAACATTCACAGTCAATGGGGGCAGTATCACAGAGCACAGGGGCTGGGGCTATTCAGCCCATTTGGGATGTACCCTCTTCCTCTGGAGATGCTGCAAATCTGTCCCAATTCCCTTCCCCTTTGCCCATAGCCCCCCAAATCTTCCCTTAAAAAGTAAAATTCCAAATCTGTTTATGAATAACTGCTGAGTCTGTGTCCAGCTGCCATTCAGACTGTTCCAGATACTCAGAACTTACTGAATAAAATAATGTTCACATATTCACATTATTTGCCAATTACCTGAAAACAGTTACTAAAATTGTGACATTGTTAACAATTCCCCTCACTCTGCAGATTAGATATCCTAGAAACAAATTTGCACCTGGTCAAAATCACTGCTTAACCTTCTCAGCTCCAAGGACAATTATCTGTGCTTCTGCTACCTCTCCACAAAAGAGGAACACATCTTATTTTCATTTATTAGTGTCATAGAGATGTACAGCACAGAAACAGACCTTTGGTCCAATTTGTCCATGACAACGAGGAATCCTCAACAAACGGAGTCCCATTTGCCAGCTATTGGTCCGTATCATTGGAAACTCTTCCTATTCACGTACCCAATCGGATGCCTTTCAAATGTTGTAATTGTATCAGCCTCCACTACTTCATCCGGCAGCTCATTCCACACATACACCACACACAGCTTGAAAACTTTGCCCCTTAGATCCATTTTAAATCTTTGCCCTCTCAACTTTAGTCCATGTGATCTTGTTTTGAACCCACCTAACTGGGGGGAAAAGACCCTGGCTGTTCACCTTATCCATGCCCTTCATGACTTTATCGATCTCCATGAAGTCACCTCTCAGTCTTTGCCTCTCCAGGGAAATTAACCCTGGCCTATTCACCCTCTCCCTGTAGCCCAAATCCTCCAACCCGAGCAAAGTCTTTGAAAATCTTGTCTGAACTCTTTCAAGATTCACAACATCCTTTCCAGAACAGGGAATTTCGAACTTAAAACATAATTCCTGAAATGGCTTAATCAATGTCCTGTCCAACCAGAATTTGACGTCCCAGCTTCTGAACTCAATGCATTGACCAATAAATATAAGCATAACAAACACCACCTTCACTAGTCTGCCTACCTTCGACTCTACTTTCAAGGAACAATGAACCTGCACTCCATGGTCTCTATGTTCAGCAACATTCCCAAGGACTTTACCATTAAGTGTACAAGTCCTGTTCTGATTTGCCTTTCCAAATTCCAACAGCTTACATTTGTCTAAATTGAGCCCAGTCGGCCATTCCTCGCCCCAATGGCCCATCTGGTCAAGAGCCTGTTGCATTCTGAACTAACCTTCTTCATTGTCCACTACACCTCCAATTTTGGTGTCTTCTGTAAACCCACTGATCATATCTCATACATTCACATCCAAGTCATTTATTTAAGGACCCAATATCCATTCCAGCAGGACAATGCTGCTCACAGGCCTCCAGTCCGCAAAGCAAGCCTCCATCACCACCCTCTGCCTCCTACCTTCAAGCCAGTTTTGTATCCAAATGGCTAGTTCTCCCAACATTCCATGTTATCTAACCTTGCTAACGAGTCTGCTATGTGGAACATCGTTCAGTGTCCATATAGACAACGTCCACAGTCTGCCTTCATTAATCATCTTTGTCACATCTTCAAAAAAACTCAATTAAGTTAGAGAGAGAGAATTTCCCACACACAAAGCCATGTTGACTATCCCTAATCAATCCTCGTCTTTCCAAATACATGTAAATCCTGTCCCTCAGAATCCCTTCCAACAACTTACCTACCACTGACGTTAGGTTGACTGTTCTCTTGTTCCCTGGCCTTTCCTTCCCACCTTTTTAAAATAATGGCACCCATCTTCCAGCACCTCACCTGTCACAAACAATGATATAAATACCTTAGGGAGGGGCACTGCCAACACCTTCCTAGCTTTCCACAAATTTCTGGAATACACCTGATCAGGTCCCAGGGATTTATCCACCTTGCTACTGTTTAAGACATCCAGTACTTCCTCCTCTGTAACATAGACACTTTTCAAGTTATCACTATTTATTTCTCCAAACTCTCTAGAATAGAATAGCATAGTATTTCTCCCACATCCTGTTGTTCCATAAATGGCCTTGTTGATCTTTAAGGGGTCCTATTCTCTGTCTGGTTATTATTTTATGCTTAAAGTATTTGTAGAATCTCTTTGGATTCTCCTTAAACTATGTCCTGGAGATATTTCAAGTCCCCTTTTTGCTCTCCTGATTACCCTCGAGTACATTCCTGTAAAAACGTGATCCTGTACTCCCAATTCCTCCGCCTCTGCCATATCTGCTCCCAGAAGAAGCAATTCCACTCCAGGACATCCCAGAAAGGTTTCCTCTTTCAAGGACCGCATTTCCCTCCCACTTGATCAACAATGCACTCCAACGCATATCCTCCACTTCTTGTACCTCCGCCTTCCCCCCACCCCTCCAACCACAATAAGAATATAATCCCCCGGTCCTCACCTGCCACCCACTAATCTCCATTAACCTCTGCTATGTCTGCTACCTACAGTCAGACCCCACCACCAGGGATATATCTCCCTCCCCAGCCCTTTCTATCTTCTGCAGAGACCATGGGATCTTTGGTGCTGATGTGCTGCCCCACGGATACTTCAGTCACTCGCCCTACCAAATGGCCTAGTGAGATTATCATTAGATGGATAATCCAGACACCCAGGTAACGTTCTGGGGCCCAGGGTTTGGATCCCGTCACTGCAGACAGTGGAATGTGAGTTCAATAAAAATTTGGAATTAAGAATCTATTAAAGACCACGAATCCATTGTTGATTATTGCGAAAAAAAAACTCATCAGATTCGCTAATATCCTTCAGGGAAGGAATCTGCCATCCTTACCTGGTCTGGCCTACATGTGACTCCAGACCCACAGCAATGAAGTTGACTCTTTACTGCCCTTTGGGCCCAGCCAGTGACACCCTCATCCTGTGAATGAATAACAAAGAAGGTCAAGTCTTGTACACAACCATACTGTTCTTACAGATAAGTGATCTCTCAGTAAATTTGCTTCTCAACTCCCTGCTGACTATTGGGGAAGTGGAGAGGCGGTCAATAGTACCATCCCAATAAGGGGATCATCCCTTTCTTATTTCTCAGTTCTGCCTGGATGTACTCCCAGGAATACCCTCTTGAAGCCCAGCTGTAATGTTATCCCTTATCAAAAATACCTCTCCCCCTGCTCTGTTGCCCCCTTTCTATCTTTGCTATAGCATCTATACACTGGAACATTAAGCTGCTGGTCCTATCCGTCATTAAGTTATGCCTCTGTAATTGCTATAATATTCCAGTGCAATGTTCAAAACCATACCCTGAGCTCCTCTGCCCCCTGCATTGAAACATATGCAGTGTAACTGCTCATTCTGTTCCTTGCCCTTGTTTGCCTTGACTGTTTGATGTCTGAACTGTACAAGCATCAGACTTAGCTCTTCCCTCACTCTCTCTCTGGGTTTACCCACATTCCTTCACTGGGTTAATGCCTCCTGAATAGCACTAGCAACTGTTCCCTTCCAGTGCCAGTACAATCCATCCTTCTGATGGAGGGCAATTCTACCCCACAAGAGATTCCAATGATCCAATAATGTGAACTCTTCTATTCCCATGTCATTGATACCAATAAACAACAGCCTCCCCTCAAAATGGTTATTCTCCCCTTTAAGAATATTCTGCTCCCTCTCTGAGACATCCTTATACAAAAATTACACATTCGAATAATAAACCTTACACTCATCAGGTCATCATAAAAGGATTACATGACACATTGAAGGTTTGGGGAGACCTTTTGAGAGAATGCGATGATTCAAAGGAGAATTTTTAAGCAGCAAATGGGATTGATCTGGAGCACAATACTCACACACACAATGCGAATATCCAGATCCTGATATACTGAGTAATTCAATCAGAGTTTAGCAGAATATTTACTGAGATTACCATCTGAATGTCCACCTGTAATATCCCGTAATACAAGTTTATAAAATCTGTCACTATCAGTTCAAGTTAGAAACTCACACCATCCCCTCCTCGTGGCCCAGGATTACTGTACATATTACCCTAGAGGACTTCAGCAGTCAACTCAGAGGGAAATCTGTGGGTTTCTAGGAGATTCCAACTGGAGATCTCATGTGACTGAACACAGCTGTTCTTTGACACATTGGAGAAAATGATCCAAGCGTCAGTGAGTTATGGGGAACAAGAATGACTTTCTTTTCTTTCATTCCGTGCTGCCGCTCTGCCTCATCAATAAGACACGGGTGTGAAAGGCTAATGCCTAACGATGGGCACGTTGTCTCCATCCTGACCAATGGGTGGGAAGATCCTCTCAATCACTCCAAAGCGTATCCCTAAAAAGATAGCAACTCTGTCTGCTTCCCACTGCCCAGTGCTCCCAGTAAATGTTTGGAAGAATGGGAAGGGGGGGGGGGGGGGGTGATATCTCCTAGAAAAGGCATAACTGTAAATGTCTAAGAGGATTATGAAAAGAGAGAGATGCACAGGAGAAGGAGGCAACAAGTTGCCAGATGGGGTGTAACTTGGGAAAAATGGGAAGTTGCTCATTTTGGAGGAGATAATAAAAGAACAAAGTACTATTTAAATGGTGGAAACTGTAGAAAGCTGCACCACAAAGGGACCTGGGGTAATTGTTCAGTAAACACAGAAAGCTACCACACAGTTACACCAGGGAATCAGGAAGGGGAATCGAATGTTTGTTTCAAAAGTTTTCAGTATTAGAGTTTGGAGTATATACCTGAGAGTAACGTGTGGAAGTGCTGGTGAGACCACCATATCTGCAGTAATGAGAGCAGTTTTGGTCCCTTTAGAGAAGGAAATGTGTCACTTTATTGGAGGCATTTCAGGGAAGATTCAATGAGATGATCCCTGGTTTGGAGGGATTATCTTTTAAATAAAGGCTGAAAAGTTTGGAACTCTACTCACTGGATTTTGGAGAAAGAGAGGTGATCTCATTGATACAGATGGGATTCTTAAGGGGTTTGACAGGATAAATACTGAGAGGATGTGTCCGAGGGTAAATACTGAGAGGGGAGTCTGAAACCAGATTCTGAGTTACGGAATCAAGAGTTCTGTTTTGGATTCAAGTATAAGGGAACACCGACGTGGGTAAGGGGTTTCAGTAGCAATGGAGCTGGGGTGAGGTGGAGAAAAGCAACTTTTAAAAGATTGGATTTCCTGGTGCTGTGATTGTGTGGATGTCTGATCAAAAGGTCACCTTGGGGTCAGATATAACAGCAATATTGTTGAGTGTCGTTCTGCCTCAGAGTTCCCAGTGGGAGGGAGGGGCTCAGCAGTAAGGCAATGGGTTTAACCTTGACAATGTTTCATTGGAGGAAATTGCAGCTAATCGACGAGTGAGAATGTGATAAGCAGTTTGATAACTGAGTAACAGTGGAGTAATGGAGAGGGGTGATGGGGAGGGCGAGCTGGGCATCGTCAGTGTACATGTGAAACCTAACAGTGTTTTTGGATGATATCACCTCCTGGCACTGTGTACGTGAGATACAGGAGAGACCAAGGATAGATCGTTGAGGGACACCAAATGCAAGGAATTCAGAAAGGAAAGGGAGAGTGGAGATGGAGCAGGATTTTCCAACAACGGTGAGGTCAAATATTAGTTTTTCACAGAATGGGAGAGAAGGACATAACCAGAAAAGACCAACAGACAGAACAAGGAACAATATCTATGAATTGGCGAAGGGGAGTGATGAGGCGGCAGCGGAGGAAAGAGAGTTGGAAAGTGAGTTTAGTGAGATTAGGGTAAAGGGTCAAGGTGAGCTCTGATAAGGCTTGACAAGAGACTGGAGAAAGATGTAGGTTTAGAACAAAAACCAGGAACACCACGTGAGGCAGTTTGGCTCAGTGGGCTAGTGGGAGGGAGAGAAGCAGCTGATCGGATTATCTCAGTCTTAGTGACAGAGAAACTCCATGTGCTCCTCACTCGTTGTTGGAGGGGAGGATGGAGGAGACAGGATGATGGACAGTGTTTTACAAAGAAACAAAACCAGGGTTAGTGATATTTAAAATGACTGATCAAACCTGATGTATTTAGCTTTTATCCAGAATATTAAAACAAACGACTGAAGTCCTGGTTCGAATCCCATCTTGGCAGATGGTGGAATCTGAATTCAAGAAAAAAACAACGTATTAGGAATCTCCTGATCTCCATGAAACCATTGTCAATGGCGAAAAAAATCCTGCCAACCTGATAGCGGCCCAGCCAGCTACTCACTGTACTAATCACTGCAAAGTCTCAACACAGGAATGAAACTGGATGGACCAGTTGGCAACTAACACGGCACCAGAAATTACAACCACAGAATCAGCCCTCTCGATGGTGCAACGTCCTCCAGACTAACATATGGATTTTGGTGCCAAAATGTGCAGAGCTGTCTCACAGACTAGTCAAGGAACAGCCTGACATAGTCAAACTCACGGAATCTTCCCTTACAAACAATGACCAGACACCACCATCACCACCAATAGATATCGAGAGTGTTGTGCTGGAAAAGCACAACAGGTCAGGCAGCATCCGAGGAGCAGGAGAATCGATGTTTCGAGCCTAAGCCCTTCATCAGCCTGACCTGCTGTGCTTTTCCAGCACCAGACTCTTGACTCTGATCTCCAGCATCTGCAGTCTTCACTTTCTCCTGAAATCTCTGGATATGACATACCAGGTAGAGGTGGTGGCACAGTGGTGTACAGATAGGGAAGATTTGCCCTGGGAGTACACAGCATTGGCTCCGGAGACCAGGAAGTCTCATGGCTACTGCTGATTACCACATCCTGTCCTTGCTTGGCTGATGAATCACTTCTCCTTCATGTTGAATAACATTTGGAGGAAGCATCGAGGCAATAAAATGGTGTCAAATGTACTCTGGGTACAGGATTTCAATGTCCACAATTGAGACTAGCTCTGTAATAGAATTACTGACTGAGGTGGTCAGGTCCTAAAGGGTATAGCTGCTCAACTGAGTCTACAGCGGGTGGTGAGGGAACCAACAAGAGGGAAAAACAAGAGTGATCTCATTGTTATGAATTGACCAGCTGCAGATACATCTGTCCATGACAGTATCAGTACGAGCGACCATCACACATTCCTTTTGGAGACAAAGACTTGCCTTAAAGTTGAGAAAAACCTCCATTGTGTTGAGTGACACTATCACCGTTCTAAATGGGACAGACTTTGAAAAGATGTAGGATCTCAAACTGGATCTCTCTGAGGCACTGTGGGACATCAACAGCAGCAGAACTGGACTCCAGCACAATCTGTAATCTCATGGGTTTGTAAATCCTGCTCGCACCCATCACAATGGACAGGAAAGGAGGGCATGCCATGAGCAGCACCAGGCAGACTTAAAAATGAAGTGCCAACCTGGTGAAGCCATAAAACAGAACTACCAGCATATCAAACAGCATCAGCAGCAAGCAACAGAGCTAAGTGATCCTACATCCAATGGAACAGATCGGAGCTCTGCAGTTCTGCTACACCCAGTTGTGAACGGTGATGGACAATTAAACAACTCACTGGAGGAAGTATCACAGATATCCCCACCCTAACTGATGGAGGGGCCTCACACACCCATGCACCAGATAAGACGACAGCATTTGCAGCAATCTTCAGCCAGAAGTGCAAAGCGGGATGATCCATCTCAGCCTTCTCCAGTGGTTTCCAACATCACAGATGCGAGTTTTAAGCCAGTTTGATGCAGTTTGAATAACATCAAGAAATGGTTAAGTAGTGCAAAGGCTACGGGCCCTGCCAATATTCTGGCAATAATACTGATATCTTGTGCTCCAGAACTTGCCACCCACCAATCCAAGTACCGCTCCAGCACTGGCATCTACCGACAATGTGGAACATTGTCCAGGGATGTTCAACACAAAAACACTGGGCAATCCAACCCAGGCAAGTTCCATCTATCAGTGCACACTCGACCAGCAGTAAAGTGATGGAAGATGTCATTGACAGGGCTACCAAGCAGCAACTGCTCAGCAACAGTCAGCTCAGCGACACTCATTTTAGGCTCCACCAGGGCCACTCAGCTCCTGATTGTGTTACTGCCCTGATTCACAATCAGGCAACCAGCTGAATCCCAGAGGTGAGGTGAGGTGAGAGTGACAGCCCAGTCCCACTCCAAGACCACTATTTCTAGCTGATTCTACCCTTGTCTCAGCTCATATACTCTCATCCACCTTGTATTATCTCCAGATTTCATTTTCCCAACACACTCAGGGCCAGCTTCCCACATTCAATCTCCCTGTAATCTCAAGAAAGTCTAAATCTCTGCTTGTTGATTCATCAAAAGGCTCCTAATTATAATCAACAGCATACAGCCAGAGAGATGTACAGCAAGGAAACAGACCCTTCGGTCCAACCCGTCCATGCCGACCAGATACCCCAACCCAATCTAGTCTCACCTGTCAGCACCTGGCCAATATCCCTCAATTTAAAATTCTCACACTTTATTTAATTCCTGGCTGTGATAATCCCTAGCTCCCTGCACCACACACACTTTGAGACCTCGACAACCCATTTTCTTCGAGACTCCCAACCATTTGATAATTCATTACTTCACCTGTGTGGCTGTTTCTACAGTTCCTGAAGCAGCTTGGTCTGAAATTTGCAGCCAAAACCTCACAGGTCTGCTTTCCACCTTTAAGACATCCCTCAAAACCTGCTTTTTGGCAATGCTTTTGGTCACTTGACCTAATATCTCCATCTATGACCTTATGTCTAAAGTTCTCAATCGTACTTTTGTGAAATTATTAGCATGATAATAAAAATACAAACTGTTGTTGATTTGGACATTATTTTCAAATTATCACTGTTGCTGAATGAATAATCTATAATACCACTTACCCAACCACATTGTAGGAGCACCTTCACCACACAAACTGCAGCTGTACATGAAAGTCAAACATCACCCTCTCCACAAGCAACAGGGCTTTGACATTAATCACTGGTATCTGTGGAAGGAGAAACACAGTTGATGTTTCAGGGAGTGCAAAATGGATTACAGGGAATGAAAATGGTGCAGAATCTGATAGTCAGAAATGGAAGGAACATACACTTGCTTGTTGGAAAAAAGAATTCTTGACTGTCAAAAATATTCAAGAAAAAAGTAATCTGATAATAGAGCAGTACATGGTCAGGGGCTGGGCCGCAGTGAAAAACTCATTTACAAAGGGTCTATAAAAGTAATAATACAGGAGTAAACAGACCAAAAATACACCCATGGTTCGAGATTGAGGAAACTAGATATTGACAAAGTGGTTATGAGGGAGCCCAGAGGTGAATCAGAGCAGTATTGGCTGCTATGATCCCAGTGACTCTATACGAGAGAAAGGCTGCACATGCGCCTGGCTGCACCTTGCCCCCTACAAAGATGGCGGCTCCGCACGTGTCCAGTGAATCGTTGTCCCGAATAAAGATGGCGGCGCTCACTCAGACCTGCAGCCGCGCTGAGGCCATTCCTAATTTACTGCAAACACGGGACTGGGACGTTCAAATTTGTGTTTTCCGACGTGCACAATTTGTTTGTAAAACCTCTCCGCTCATAGCAGCACAGTTTTTATCCCATTTCCCTGTTTATTTCTTTCCTTACCGTATCCTTTCTCTCCATAACTTCGCGAGCATTCATTCCAGCGACTCTGCGCCGCGCGCGAGGGTGATCACATGGTTTAGTTTAGCACCGCCCTTCATTCACTTTGATTGGTTGGAGGACCAACATCCCGCTAGGTCCTCCAGATCCGCCCACCGTCCTTTCATTGGTCTGGTGCTGACATCAATCACCCTCGGGTCACTTTGTTGGCTAGAGCATGCGCAGTATGTCCTGCTTTTGCAGATATGTTGGGTAATGTGATGGGAGAGTTTGCTGAGGGGAAGGATCCCTTTGTGTGAGCTCTGCAGTAGATTTCCTTTATTCATGGAGGGAATTGCCTTCCTACTCATGTCTGTATAGCTGTGATTGATGAATCAATGCCATCTGAATCAGTACATAAACACCCCATTTTCACTGCTTTTCACAACATCTGAGATCTTTAGCACATTGTATCACACTCTTCTTTAGAAACAAAAACACATGAAACGGAGCCTCAAGGAAACGGAGCAGGAGTAGGGCATTCATCGCCTTCAGCTTGTTCCCCATTCTATCAGATCATGGCTTGGCCAATCCAGACCTCAACACCTCTTTTATGCTTGATCCGCATAGCCCTCAACTGCTCAATATTTCAAAAATCTATCTGCCCTCTTTTAAAATAATTTGAGACAGAGTCACTGATTCCCTACTATGTGGAAACAAGCTCTTAGTCCAACAAGCCAGAACAACCCTCCGAAGAGTAACCCAACCATTCCCCTCCCACATTTAACTTTCACAATTGTTTGGGCGAGAAAATTCTAGCCATTCACTGAGAGAAAAAATACTTTCCTTTTTCTAAAATGAATGTTCCCTTATGTAATGTCCCCTGGTTTGAGACTTCACTGGTGCTAGAAGATCTAGTCAACATCTACCCTGTCAAGCTCCTCAGAATCTTGTTTCCATTAGATCACCCCTGCTTATCAATTCTTGATCGGTCAACCCTTTTGTCCTCAAAGCAGCTAAGTGAATCTTTTTTGAATGGTGTCCGATGTTAGTTTATCCTTTATTAAATATGGGAGCTAACATTGTATACAGTACTCCAAGTGAAGACTCAGCAACAGCCAGTGTGGTTAACCAATCCTCAGTCCATGCTAATACATTACCCCGATACCACAAGCTCCTAAATTGTGCAATTAACTTTTATGTAGCACCTTATCATTTACACTTTTAAAATCCAAATCCAGAACATCATTCGATTACCCTTTATCAGCCCTGCTTGTTATCTCCTCAATGAACTGTCGCTAAATTTGTCAAATATAGTTTCTCTTTCACAAAACCCAGTCTACCATGTTTAATGATAAGCTTTTCCAAATGTCCTGCAATTTCTTTCTTTAATATTCGACTCTGTAGATTCTTTCAGTAGATTTGCAAAGTATAATTCCCCTCTCTTAAATCCATGCGGACTCTGTCCAATCCTGTCACTGTTCAGTAAGAAACTTGACTGTACTCCAATATAGGTAATAAATGTATCTGTATTTATTTTTAAAAATTGATTACTTATAAATGCTGGACCCATGCAATATCAATAAATTAGTGACTCTGAATTTGGGTTATAATGTTTTTTTTTGTTAATTCCTTTTCGTACTGTGTTATGCAGACAGCACCAAGCGATCACTCTTAATTGTGAGTAACTTTGAAAATAATATATTTTAAAAATGACATGCCAAAATGCTGCGTCATTATTGTGCAAGGAGGATTTTGCATTCAATAGGTTGCAGATAAAACTGAACTGATCTTTGGTGTAACCTGCAGTCTGGCCAAATTGCAGCAAAGTGGCAACTCTGTTGTCAAATTCTTACTTGACACTGCCCAAGGCGATACTGATGGGACTTCACTTTGCCATTCTTGTTCACCAGCTTTATTTCCAGGTTTACTTGTATAATCATTCTAGAGCTTGTAAGTTTAGACAACTTCTCTTTTAGGTACATATGTAAATATCATACTGAAATGTTGCACTGAATGGTACCAAATCTGAAATTAGTCTCTAATCTGATAGTAACATGCTCTGACCCTTCTACATATGTATTGGCATAAGTCTATGCCAGTTATTTTTCTGAAGCCTGTGATTCCTGATGAAGGGCTTATGCACGAAACATCAACTCTCCTGCTTCTCGGATGCTGCCTGAGTTGCTGTGCTTTTCCAGCATGACACTTTTCGACTCTGATGTCCACTTCTTTGGTCATCACTTTTTCCTTTGATCAACAAAAATTATTCTTGGTTTAATCTTCTCAAAGTGCAATACGAACCAATTCATGAAATTCAGATATCTCACATGTACGTTAACTGTCTGAAGGCTAAGACATGAGTAAATTATTGTCAGTAATTGAAACCGTGCTGACAAACCTGTGCAGTATCAGTGCCTCACCTTTACAGTGTTCCCAGATATCGCACAGCTGCAGTATTTTGTTTTGCACTCAGCTATATGTTGTTCTCACTTGTTTCTTTGTGAAAGATTACAAAATTAACTTGGATGAATGAACTTATGATTTCTTTAACCAATGTTGGGAGAAAAAAAAGTCAGTATTTCAACTGCTGTTAAAGTAAAATAAACTGATAATCAGTAGAAAGGGTTAAAGATGGACATGGATCAAATGCTGGCAAATGGGACTAGATTAATTTTGGAGATCTGGTCAGCATGGGCAAGTTGGACTGAAGGGTCTGATTTTGTGTTGTACAACTGTGACTTCATTCTCTCAATTATTCAAGAAGTTGAATGCTTCGAGGAGGAAAAGGAGGATTTATGCAGAGAATGCACTTGAAATGATGATTGAGGTATATCACATTGTTTCATGACCTTTTCCTCTGAGTTCTTCAATGAACAAACTTGTTTTGTTATCTGAATAACTATGTATCATGTGATTTGTTTCACACAAAATATTTTGTTAGGATCTGGTGGACTATTAAGAAGTGTTCATGTTTAAAACTTAGGCAGCATGATTGTTAAGCAAGAAAAGGTTGGCGTTTTACTCCCACTGAATCATTGCTCTATAAAAGGTCACAAGGTTTTTATCTGTTCTGGGCACATACTATATGGAAGTCAATTCTGAAGGAAAAAATCCTCGTCGGTAATGTTCCCACGTATGTGGAGTAATTGCTTCTGGTCAGTCTTCAGGTTATAGAGGCTCAGAAAGAAATGAGTTGGCCAAAGTTAGCAACATCATTTGGATGGATTATGCACATTAGGGAAACTTGCCGGATCTGTAGAAGGAACACGTGTTTCAGAGTGTATGCAATAAACCTGAACATTGTTATTTTTTTCACAGAGTTTGTGACCCGACTGGAGCAGCAATGAAGCTCGTATTGTTTTTTAAATTTCCGAGCTTGCCAAATTATTGTTGGTAAATGCAGGTGACTTTATCAAAGCACATTTCACACTCCCCAGCTAGGAATTTGATCCCAATTCTGTCAGTCCATCCATTCCTATGGATAACAGGTATTTTAAATGTGAGCACTCCATTTAACTATTTGAATTGAATACTTCAGTGGTTACGTCCTCTTGGACTCTTAATTTCAAATTACTCAATGTGATTTTTTGTCCCTCCTGAATTTGCCAAGCACTGGGCAGTTCTGGAATATTCCAAATATTTACAATAGATGCATTCACACTGTTGAAGGCAATCTGGTCAATTTGAATACCATTCGGGTAGTCAACAACAATACATAAGTAACTTTATGAATTGCTTACTGTACACCAACAACACAAGCCAAGTATTAGTGAAACCACAGATTGATTCCCATGGATCCCCAAATCTAAACAGTGCATTCCAGATATGCTCACGATCACCATCTGGGAGCAGTCTCCCAAAGTGCTCCCAGAATTTAGAAAGCACACACACTGCCCTCCAAAGATAAATCTGCTGTCACAGGCTTCACTCTGATTGTATATAATGGCATTTATTGTCCAGTTCTTTAATGTGACAATTGATTTCACAAACAATTTATAAAATACTTTAAATCCTGAAGAAATGTGATGTCAGCCCTTTGTAGAAGTGAATGGAAAGTGTGATGTTTGCTTGACCTTTGGCTCTATGTACCAGGCCGAACTGAATCTTTAGCAAGATGTGGGATATTTCCCACACACTTTGCTTTTTTAAACAAATATTATGCTCTGAGATTTAAATCAGGTTTAATAAAAATCCTTCCAAAAATTGAGTTTGACTTCAGCTCCTTGGAAGAGACATGCTCTTGGCCTTCAATTTTGTGACATGTGATCATTCTTTGGTAAAGGTGGCTGTGTGAAACACTGCAGGATGTTGTGCTGAAGTGCCTCATTGGGTGGAGGAGCTTTATTACTGGTGTAACTTGGCTAATTTTGAGATGGAATATTATTTTGAGTTAAATCTTGTTTTTAAACTGAGATGTGCTTGTGTAACTCAAGTGTGGAAACTATGCTCATGTTTGCAATGAACCTTTCACTTTCAGAGATTAGTATTTTTCCGATCGGTTTTGTAAATAAAGTTCACTATAGAAAGCACAGTGCTGGAGAACTGCAGGTCCAGCAGCATCTCTGAGGGGAATAAAACATTGGAAGCTCCAAGTCTCATGATCATTTGTCCGTTCAGACAAAGAGTCACTGAAATTGAAATGTAACATTATTTTTCTCTTCACCAATGCCTTCAGAACTGCTGAGTTTCTCCAGCACTTTGTTTCTGGGATTCAGATCTCCAGCACCTGCAGTTTATTGTTTTGTTATCAATCCTATGATTTGACTTGGGGAGCGAGAGGCAGCAACTGTGATCAATTTGGATAAAACTCCCCAACCATGGAAAACAAACACATAGTTCTTTATACTTTGCAAACAAAGACTGTAAATAAGAAATGCGATTAAGCTAAGTGCAAGATGGTATACCACCTGCCTTGTCTCAAACTTGCTACTCATTTTTGAGGACTAATCTGTCAGAATTGTGTTTGCTCCCTTCCTTTGAGATCACAGTCCACAAATGTCCCAGTTCCAATTCCTGGGCCGGGCCCAGGGTACCACATTGCAGTGGGGTGAGGAGATTTGTGTCAGCCTGAAGTTTTTGTTAATAACAACCTTGCAGGTTGAAGTTGACGGTTTTGACGAATATTGCATCTTCAAACTTGGAGGAAATCCTTCTGAATGTATTGATTAACTGGACTGAGCCTGTTTACATGCAGCCCTGTTAGTAGTGCTGTAATATTCTCAGTTAATAATCACACAACACCAGGTTACAGTCCAACAGGTTTAATTGGAAGCACACTAGCTTTCGGAGCACCGCTCCATCAGGTGATTGTGGAGGGCACAATTCTAAGGCACAGAATTTATAGCAAAAATTTAGTGTGATGTAACTGAAATTATCCATTGAAAAATACCTTGATTGTCTGTTGAGTCTTTCATCTGTTTGAATACCATGATAGTTTCACTTCTTTCATGTGTAAATCACAAAACCTTTTTTCAAAAGTTGCATTCCTGACAGTGGCCCATCAAATCACTCATTGTATTAATCACTGCACAGTCTCAACAAAGGAATGAAACTGGATGGACCACATTACATCTACTAATGCACTGGAAAATACAACAACACAATCAGCCCTCTTGACCCTGCAACTTCCGCCTCACTGTGGGCCAACAGCAGCAGCAGAACTGTACTCCAGCCCAATCTGAAATTTCATGGCCTGGTATATCCCCATTCAACCATTAACATCAAGCCAGGGGATCAACCCTAGTTCAATGGAGAGTTCCACAGGAGCAATACCAGGCATACCGAAAAAGGTGGTGCCAACCTGGTGAAGCTACCCAACCTGCATGCCAAACAGTGCAAGCAAACCAAATAGAACTATGTGATCCAACAACCAATGGATCAGCTCTGAGCTCTGCAGTTCTGCCACACCGAGACAGGAATGGTGATGGACAATTAAACAACTCACTGCAGGAAGCATCACAGATATCCCCACCCTTACCGATGGAGGGGTCTCACACATCCGTGCAACAGACAAGACAACAGATTTGCAACAATCTTCAGCCAGCAGTGCCAAATGGATGAGCCTTCTACATTGGTCCCTGACATCACACACGTGAATCAACTTGGTTGAAAACTTATTTCAAATCAGATCAAGAAATGGAGAAGTAGTGTAAAGGCTGTCAGCCCTACCAACATTGTGGCAATAATACTGATGGCTGTGCTCCAGTAATTGCTGCTCACCAAGACAAGTCCAGCACTGTCACCTCCTGACATTGTGGAACATTTCTCAGGGATGTTCAACACAAAAACGCAGGACAGAGCCAACCCAGCCAATTTCCCTCCATCAGTCGACACTCGCTCAGCAGTGAAGTGACGGAAGGTGTCATCAACAGTGCTGTCACGCAGCTGCTCAGCAATAACATTCTGTGACACCCAGTTTGGGTTCTGCCAGGACCACTCCGTTCCTCCGTTCACAAACTGACAAACAGCTGAATTCCAGAGGTGAGGTGAGGGTGACAGCCCAGTCCCACTCCAAGGCCACTATTTCGACTTCAGTGATATCACCTGACCTCACCACAGTCTCAACTCATTTACTGAAACTCTCATTCATTTATTTTGTTAACTCTAGATTTCATTATCTAAACCCAGTCCTGGCCAGCATCCCACAATCACCCTCCCTTTAATCTCCAGAATATTGAAAACTCTACCGCCCAAAAGCTCACTTGTACCAGAACTTGCTGATCCATCAAAAGGCTCCCATTTATAAGCAACAGCAATTTACTTTCACACACTTTATTTAATTCCTGGCTGTAATCATTCCTATCTTCCTGCACCACACACCCTTTCATATCTCAATAACTTATTTTAGTTAGACTCCCAATGATGTGTTTATTTGTGAGTTCAGCTGTGTGACTCTTTCTATAGATTCCAAGGCAACACGGTCTGGAATTCCCACCCTCTAAGATCTGCTTTCTTCCTTTAAGGCATTCCTGAAAAATTGCCTATTTGGCAATGGGTTTGGTCACTGGACATAATATTCTCCAGCTGTGGCCTTATGTCAAAAGTTCTCAATATTTTTGTGAAATTAAAAACATGTTGATTTGTACAGGTATATTCTACTTTTCACTATCGCTGAGTGATTAGTCTGTAATGTCTCTTACCCAACCATGTTGTGGGAACGCCTTCACCATTCAAACTGCAGCTGTACAAGGAAGTCAAACATCACCCTCTCCACAGGCAACAGGGCTTTGGCAATGATCACTGTTATCTGTGGAAGGAGAAATACACATGATGTTTCAGGGAGTGCAATATGAATTATAGGGAATGAAAATGGTGCAGAAATTGACTGTCAGAAATGGAAGGAAAATCCACTCCCTATTGGAAAAAAGAATTATTGATTGTCAACGATATTGTGGAAAAAATAACCTGATAATGGAGCAGCATACAGTCAGGAGTCGGGCAGCAGTGGACAATCCATTTATGAAAAGGTCTGTGAACGTAGTAGTAAAATACTAAACATGGCAAAAATACACTCATGTGAGACTGAGGAAGCTAGATAATGAACAAGTGGACATCAAGGAGCCCAGAGGTGAATCAGAGCACTGTTCACTTTTATGATCCCACAGTCAGAGATGTCTAGCACAAAAACAGACTCTTCAGTCCAACCCATCTATGCAAACCAGATATTCTAACCTAAACTATTCCCATTTGCCAGCACTTGACTGACATCCCTCTGAACCCTTCCTATTCAAATGCCTTTTAAATGTTACAATTTTGGTTGACCTTTAGGCTCCTTTTGAATTTTCCCCTCTCACCCTAAACCTATATCCTCGAGTTCTGGGCTCCACCTCCCCAGGGTAAACACCTTGTCTATTTATGCGATCCATGCCCCTCACGATTTTATACACCTCTTCAACATCACACCTCAGCCTATGACACTCCAGGGAAAATGGCCCCAGCCTATTATGCCTCTCCCTGTAACTCAAATCCTCTAACCCTGGCAACATCCTTAAAAAATCAATTCTCAAACCTTCCATGTTTCAGTGCCTCTTTCTGATAAGAGGGAGACCAGAATTCCACACAATATTCCAAAAGTGGCCTAACCAATGTCCTGTACAGCTCCTTTACTCAATGCTCTGACCAACGAAGGGAAGAATCCCAAACAATTTCTTCACTGTCCTATCTACCTGTGACTCTACTTTCAAGGAACTATGAACCTGCATTCCAATGTCACTTTGTTCAGCAAGACTCTCCAAGACCTGACAATTCAGTGGGAGTCCTGCTCTGATTTGCTTTACTAAAATGCAGCACCTCACATTTACCTAAATTAAACCCTATCTGCCACTCCGCAGCCCATTGGCCCATCTGATCAATATCCCATTGTATTCTGAGACAACTTTTATCACTGTCCACAATACCTCCAATTTTGGTGTCATCTGCAAACTTACGAACAGTACCGGCTCTATTCACAATCGAATCATTTAAATGGATGAAGAAACAAATCCAAGAAAAAAAAAACATCCATTTCTCTGGGTTTGAATGTGGTCTGTGTAAATCCTGCCCTATGAATCTCTACCAGGGAGGGCTGCACATACATAACTCTGAACCTTGCCCCCAACAAAGCTGGCGGCCGCGCACGTGTCCAGTGAATCTTTGCCCCGAATAAAGATGGCGGTGATCACACAATGAGGTTATTTTCCAGTTTACTGCAAAAACAGGACTGTAAGTTTCAAATTTGTATTTTCCGATGTGCACCAAATGTTTGTAAAACCTCTTAGCCCATACCAATACCATTTCCCTCCCGCTTCCTGCTGTTTATTTCTTTCCTTACCAACAGCTCTCCATCCACATGTCCCGCACATCCGCGCCCACCGTGAGGATGATCACGTGGTATAGTCTAGTCCCGTCCCTCATTTACTCTGATTGGTTGGAGCACCAAATGCCCCGCCAGGTCCTCCAGCTGTGCCCCTGCCTTTCCATTGGTCTTCCGCTGACATCAACTACCAGGGGCCCATTGTTGCCTGGAGCATGCGCACTGCTTCGTGGCTTTTGTTGCTGTTTATCAGTTACAAGAGTGAGACACAAAGTTAAAAATCACACAACCACCTGATGAAGAAGCTGCAAAGCTAGTCCTTCCAAATAAACCTGTTGGACTATAACCTGGTGTTCTGTGAATTTTAATTTTGTCCATCCTAATCTAACACCAGCACCTGAAAGTCAAGAGTGTGGGAAGAATGCAAAATATAACAAAAGAACTAGGAACAGGAGAAGGCCGTCCTGCCCTTTGAGCTTGCTCTGCCATTCATTAAGATCATGGCTGATCATTTTGTGGACGCAGAACCATTTACAAATGTTCTCACCATATCCCTTAATAATTAATTAATTCTTTTTTAAAAAGCTACCTTAGCTTTAAAAACGTTTACTGAACTAGCATCAACTACTTCCCTGGGCAATGAATTCCACAGAGGTCAAGAAGTTCTTCTCAATTCAGTCCTAAATTTGCTGCCTCTAGTCTTATAGTGATGCCCTCTTGTCCTAGCTTCACCTGCCAGTGGAAACATTCCCTCTACTTCTATTTTATCCATTCCATTCATTATTTTATATGTTTCCCATTCTTCTGATTTCCAATGAATATAATCCCAATCTACTCAGTCTCTGTTAAGCTAACCCCCTCAACTCCGGAATCAACCTAGTTAACCTCCTCTGCACCCCCTCTAGTGCCGGTACATCCTTGAGCAAGTAAGGAGACAAAAACTGCATGCAGTACTCCAGGTGTGGCCTCACCAGCACCCAATACAGCTGGAACATAACCTCTGCTTTTAAACACAATCCCTTCAGCAATGAAGGCTAAAATTCCATTTGCTTTCTGAATTGATTGTTGTACCTGGTAACCAACCTTCATTCAGAAGGATACTCAGGTGCCCCTACATAGCAAATGATGCAACTTTTTAAAACTCAAGTAATAATCTCTTTTTTAATGTTACTCCAACCAAACAGTAGGACTTTACATTTATGAACATTCTATCCCAAATGCCAGCCCATTGCCCACTCACCCAATGTATCTCTGTTCCTCTGCAAAGTTTCACAGTTCTCCACACACTTTGTTCTGCTACTCATCTTAGTGTCAGATGCAAACTTTGACACACGTGGTCGCCAACTCCAAATCATCCGTATCAATTCTAAATAATCGCAGTCCCAACACTGATCCCTGAGGCACACTATTAGTCACTGATTGCCAGCCGGAATAGTACTCATTTATCCCCACACTTTGCTTCCTTTTAGTCAACCAATCTTCTATCCATGCTAATACTCTACTCCTAACACCATGCACCTTTATATTATGCAACTGCCTCTTGCACAGCACCTTGTTGAAGGCCTTTTGGAAATCTGGGTACACCGCATCCACTGGGTCCTTGTTGTCCACCTTGCTCGAAATGTCTTCATAGAATTCCAAAAGATTTGTGAAGCATGACCTGCCCTACATGAATCCACGCTCTGTTGTCCAATGGGACAATTGCTATTAAGATTCCCTGTTATTTCTTCCTTGATAATAGACCCAAGCATCTTTCCCACTACAGAGAATAAGCTAACTGGTGTATAATTCCCCACCTTTTGTCCACCTCCTTTTTAAAAACGTGCCGTCACTTTTGCTGCTTTCCAATCTGCTGGGACTGCCACAGAGTCCAGTCAATTTTGGAAAATTACTGCCAGTGCATTTGCTATTTCTCCTGGCATCTCCTTTAGTACCCTGGGATGCATTCCATCAGGGTCAGAAGACTTTTCTGTCATTAGCTCAATTAACTCCAACAGTCCAACACTAGCTGTTCCGTAATAATGACAGTTTCCAAATCCTCACCTATCTTTGTCTCTTTGCTAATTATTGGCAAGATATTAGTGTCCTCCACTGTGATATCCCATAATTAAATGTTCCTTCTCATTTTCCAAAGGACCAACATTTACTTTAGCCACTCTTTTCTCATTCAATATAAAATTTTGTTTTCTGTCTTTATAGTCTGTGCTAGTTTTTTTTTCTCATGTTCTATCTTACTTTTCTTTATAGCTCTTCTGTGGCTTTCTGTTGACCTTTATAGTTTTCCCAGTTCTAGTTTCAGGCTGTTTTTGGCCACTTTGCATGCCTTCTCTTTCAATTTGATTGCTTTCCGTAGATACCCATCACAGAGTATGCCTTTTCTTACAGTCCTTCCTTTTCACTGAAATATATCATTGCTGAGCACTTTGTAAAGTGCCTCTGAAAATCTTCCACTGCTCATCAACTGTCCCACCATAAAATCTTTGTTTCCAGTCTACTTTATCCAGGTTCTCCCTCATTCTATTGTAGTTCCCTGTTTTGAAGCACAGGACCCAGGTGTTAGATTTTATCTTCACACTCTCCATATGTATTCTAAATTCAACCATACAGTGATCACTTCTTTCAAGAGGATCCCTAACTCTGAGGTCATTAATTATTCCTGTCTCATTGCACAGGGCCAGATACTGGATAGATTGCTCCCTTGTCAGTTCCATTTCATACTGTTCAAGAAAACTATCATGGATACACTTAATAAACTCAAGGCTACCCTGACTGAGCTGGTTCGACCAAACTACATGTAGATTAAAATCACCCATGATAATAGCTGTACCATTTTACCGGCAATAGTTATTTCTTTGTTTATTGCCCATCCCAATGTGATGTTATTATTTGGTGGCCTGCACACAACATCTGTCAGTGACTTTCTTGTTGGAATTTTGAATGCATCATTCCAGTTTCTCCGAATGTACAGCAATAACAACAACTATTTGCATTGAATGGAATCTTTTACAATGGCAAATCTCCCAAGGTGCTTCATGGATGATCAAAATATTGATTAAAGAGAATGATTTTAAAATACATCTTAAAAGGAGGATAGAGAAGGTGAGGGAGGGTATTCCATAGACTTCTGCCCTTGACAGCACCATTCGTGGAGTGATGCAAGTGGGATGGGTTGGAAAGGGAATGTGCAAAGGGGAAATGGAGGAGCACAGACAGAGCATAATGTCTTAAGGACAGAGGAGGTTCCAGACTGAGTCTGTCTGTCAGAGAGTATGGCTGCCTCATGGAGTTTGAAGCTCTGCAATGGGTCCATGCATGTCACGTTAGTCGAGGAGTGTATAACGGTGGCTGAGAGAACTTTTGATGAGGATTAGTCTCCTGAGGTAGTGTGGGCTGAGGTTAGAAACAGAAGAGGAGAGGTCACACTGCTTGGAATTTATTTTATATATAGGCCTCTGCAGAGTTCCAGGGAGGTGGAAGAGAGGATTAGCAAAATTATTCTGGATAGGAGTGAAAGTAACAGGGTGGTCAACATGAGGGACTTTAACTTCCCCAAAATTGACTGGACATGTTATTAATCTAATACGTTGGATGGATCGGTTTTTATCTAATATGTACAGGAGGGTTTCCTGACACAGTATGTTGAAGGGCCGACAAGAGGGGAGGCCACATTGGATCTGGTCCTTGGTAATGAACCAGACTAGGTGTTTGATTTAGTTGTAGGTGAGCACTTTGGAGAGAGTGACCATAATTCAGTTAAGTTTAGTTTAGTGATGGAAAGGAATTAGTACATGCCACAGGTCAAGAGTTATTGATCGGGCAAGGGCAATTATAATGCTATTAGGCAAGAATTAGATGCACAGAATGGGGTAGCAAAATACAGGGAATTCAGACAATGGAAATGTGGAGTTGGTTTAAGGAACAGATATTGCATGTCCTTGATAGGTATGTCCCTGTCAGGCAGGAGGAAGTGATAAGGTAAGGGAACCTTGGTTTACTGTGGAAACTGCATCTCTTGTTACGAAGAAGAAGGAAGCTTTTAAGTGTTGATGAGGCAAGATGGTTCAGATGAGGAGATGGAGAATTACAGATCAGCTGAGAAGGATTTAAAGAGAGAGTTAAAAAGAGCAAAGAGAGGACACGACCAGTCTTTAACACATAGAATAAAGGAGAACCCTAGAGCTTTCTATAGGTATGTGAGGAATAAAAAGATGATTAGGGTAGGAATAGGGCCAATCACAGACAGAATGGGAAGGTGAGTGTTGACCCTGTGGAGATCGGAGAGATGCTAAATGAACATTTCTCATCAGTTTTCACTCAGGAAAAGGAGAATATTGTAGAGGAGGAGAATGAGGTATGAGATATTAGACTAGAAATCATCAAGGTTAGTTATGAACAGGTGTTAACAATGATGGAAGGAGTGAAAATAGACAAGTCCCCTGGGCTGGATGGGATTTATCCGACGATTCTCTGAAAAGCTAGGGAGAAGGTAGCATAGCCTTTGGCTTGGATATTTGAGTTGTCATTGTCTGCAGATTTCGTACCAGAGCAGTGGAAGATTGCAAATGTTGTGTCCTTGTTCAAGAAGGTCAGGAGAGATGATCCAGGTAATTATAGACCAGTGAGCCTTACTTCTGTTGTAGGAAAGGTTTAGGAAAGGATTATAAGATTTAAAATCATCTGGCAAACATCAATTTGATTTCAGATAGTCAACTTGGTTTTGTCAAGGGCAGGTCATGTCTCACAAACCTCTGAGTTTTTTGAGACGGTCACCAAGCTTGTAGATAAGGGTAGGGCATTTGACATGGTATACATGGACAAAAGTAAAGCCTTTGACAAGGTTCCACATGGTAGGCTGTTGGAGAAAATGCAGAGGCATAGAAACAAGTCTCACTACGAGAGCAGATTTGTTCAAGCAAATTCGAAGGCAGGTTTGCAGATGGGAAAGCAAGCAAGAAAGCTCCGTTCTTGTCCATGTAAAATTCTGCAGTTGAATAACAAAGCAGTTTCTGCCCAGTTTCAAACTGGGGACCTTTCGCGTATGAGGCAAACGTGATGAGTCCAGTTACTGGTCATGTGCCACCAGGATCTGTTTTGGGACCACTGCAGGTATAGGTGAATGGATTAGGAAATTTGCAGATGACACTAAAGTCAGTGTAGTAGTGGACAATGTGGAAGAATGTTACAGGTTGCAAGCGGACTTGGATAAACTGCAGAATTGGGCTGAGAGGTGGCAAATATAGAGTTCAATGCAACTAAATGTGGGTGATGCACTTTGAGAAGAATATCAGGAAGGCTGAATACTGGGTCAATGCAAAAAATCTTGGTAGTGTGGTGTGCAGAGGGATCTTTGAGTCCATGTACATAGATCCCTGAAAGTTGCCACCCAGGTTGATAGCGCTGTTAAGGCGGTAAACGGTGTGTTCGGCTTCATTCATGGAGGGATTGAAATACCATACTGCAAGTATACAAAATGCTGGTGCAGCTACACTTGGAATATTGTGTTCAGTTCTGGTGCCCATATTTCGGGAAGGATCTGGAAACATTAGAAAATGTGCAGAAGAGATTTACCAGAACATTGCCTGGTCTGGAGAGAAGGTCTTGTGAGGAAAGGCTGAGAGACTTGAAACTCTTCTCATTGGCAAGAACAAGGCGAGAGGGGATTTGATAGAGATATTCAAGATGATCAGAGGATTAGAAAGGTAGACAATGGAGGTATTTTTCCTAGGATGATGACGTCAGCATGGGGGGAATGGGGGTGGAACCCTGCTCATGACTCCACCTCCATTTCCCCCACTCCATTTACAGGCTCCGCCCCTACTCCCAGCTCCACACTCACACCAGATCCCAGCTCCCAGACCTGCCGAGTTTTCACCATCCCTCCAGACCTTCCCCTCACTGGGGACGAACGATCAGATCTTAGCAAAGGACTCATCTTCATCCCCCTCCGTCCACTCATCAATGAATTTAATACATGCCGTGACATCGAACAATTCTTCTGTTGCCTCCGCCTCCGAGCTTACTTTCACAATCAAGACTCCGGCCCACCTTCCGAGGACCCCTTTGCCCATGTCCAACACACTGCATCCACCTGGACACCTCGCGCTGGCCTATTACCTGCCCTCGACCTCTTCATTTCCAACTGCCGCCGGGACATTAACCGCCTCAACCTGTCATCCCCCCTCCCCCACTAAAACCTCTCACTCTCACAACGCGCAGCCCTCCAATCCTTTTGCTCTAATCCCAACCTCACCATCAAGCCAGCAGATAAAGGGGGCGCAGTGGTAGTCTGGCACACTAACCTTTACACCGCTGAACCAAACGCCAACTCGAGGACACCTCTTCCTCCTGCCCCCTCGACCATGACCCCACACCCCCATCACCAAACCATCATCTCCCAGACCATGCAGAACCTTATCGCCTCAGGAAATCTCCCACCCACAGCTTCCAACCTCACAGTCCGGGAACCCCGCACTGCCCGGTTCCACCTCCTTCCCAAGATCCACAAGCCTGACCACCCTGGCCGACCCATTGTCTCAACATGCTCCTGCCCCACTGAACTCATCTCTACCTACCACGACACTGTCCTATCCCCCTAGTCTAGGAACTCCCCACATACATTCGAGACACCACCCACGCCCTCCACCTCCTCCAAGACTTCAGTTCCCCCGGCCCCTAATGCCTCATCTTCACCATGGATATTCAGTCCCTCTACACCTCAATCCGCCATGACCAGGGCCTCCAAGCCCTCCATTTTTTCCTCTCCCGACTTCCCCAACAGTACCCTTACACCAACACTCTCATTCATTTGGCTGAACTGGTCCTCACCCTTAACAAGTTCTCCTTTGAATTCTCTCACTTCATCCAGAACAAGAGGGTAGCCATTGGAACACGTAAGGTCCCCAGCTATGCCTGTCTCTTTGTTGGCTATGTAGAACAGTTGATCTTCCATAGTTACACCAGCACCACTCCCCACCTCTTCCTCTGCTACATTGATGACCGCATTGGTGCCACCTCGTGTTCCTGCGAGGAGGTTGAGCAATTCATCAACTTCACCAACACATTCCACCCTGACCTTAAATTTACCTGGACCATCTCTGACACCACCCTCCCCTTCCTACACCTCTCCATCTCCATTAATAATGATCGACTTGACACTGATATTTTTTACAAACCCACCGACTCCCACAGCTACCTGGATTACACCTGTTCCCACCCTACCTCTTGCAAAAATGCCATCCGGTATTCCCAATTCCTCCGCCTCTGCTGTATCTGCTCCCAGGAGGATCAGTTTCACCACACAACACACCAGGTGGCCTCCTTCTTTAGAGACCACAATTTCCCTTCCCACATGGTTAAAGATGCCCTCCAATGCATCTCGTCCACAACCCACACCTCTGCCCTCAGACCCCACCCCTTCAAACATAACAAGGACAAAACGCCCCTGGTGCTCACCTTCCACCCTACCAACCTTCGCATAAACGAAATCATCCGCCGACATTTCTGCCACCTCAAAACAGACTCCACCACCAGGGATATATTTCCCTCCCCACCCCTTTCTGACTTCCGCAAAGACCGTTCCCTCCATGACTACCTGGTCAGGTCCACGCCCCCCCACTACCCACACTCCCAATCTGGCACCTTCCCCTGCCACTGCAGGAATTGCAAAACCTGCGCCCACACTACCTCCCTCACCTCTATCCAAGGCCCTAAAGGAGCCTTCCAATTACCTCAAAGTTTTGCCTGCACATCCAGTAATATCATTTATTGTATCCGTTGCTCCCGATGCGGTCTCCTCTACATTGGGGAGACTGGACACCTCCGAGCAGAGCACTTTAGGGAATATCTTCGGGACACCTGCACCTCTCAGGCCTCTCGATCCAAGATTCGGGATAGTTTCAAGATATCACAAGGCATCGACTCTAACTTCCCTTGTCCCTGAGCCTGCTGAGTCACGCCTGAATCAACTCTGCAATTGGGAGGAAGGGGCTGGACTGGAGGACCGAGCAGCGGCCGGTCCGCCAACCTGAGTTTCTGGATAAATTCTCACACAATAATGCCACTAGGCCATCACTTCACCTGCTCACAGTTTGTATATCACAGTGCAACATGAATCAAAACTCTTTCTTCCTGCACAATTGTTTGAGCCGGCACTCTGGTGATGTGACTCAGTACCTCTCCATGTGGTATCCCTCACTGTGTGGGTCTAATTGATCCCTCTGTCAGCGTCTCTCACTTTTGAAGCTACTCCAGATCATAAGCCAACAGAATTCTCCACTCCAGAGAGATGAGGCAACACAGGTCAGGATTTTCCAGATCTCTGTGGGCTCAGTGCCATTCTGTATGTGTAACCTTCAAAGCATTCGTCTAATTTCCCATTTTGCCTATTTCTGTGTCTTCTACAGGTACCCATGGTGTTCTTGACTCAATAGACTGGCCAACGACTGGTTGGGACGATGGTTGGTCAGCCAGAAAGACAAAGTCAGGGAGGTCGGGAGTCTTCAATAAATCCTGCTGCCAGGTAAGATCATTCCAGTGCACAGAGCAGAGGGATCCAAACATCAGCTAACAAGACATGACATAGAGAAAGTGCTGCAGGGGGAGCACAGTACAGACACACCCCAGGCTCAATCACCACGCCTGCTGCAAGTTTTGTTGTAATGAGACAGCATCGAGAGTTCCCAGTTATCAGTCCAGGCCTGTGCTTTCTTAGGGAGCATCAGAACAACTGAGGGGAAAGCAGGCCTCCCACGAGAGAGTGGTAATGCTGCCTGGGATCTTTCTGTTCCCTATTCCCTCTCCAACACTGTATCTATGGCTTGTATTGATGACCAGTGCCTTTAATCATTCTAACTTCTATAGCAGTTCATGTTCTGTCATGTCCTCCCCTCTCACCAATTATTTCACATATTTGAAACCTCTAATCCAGATGACCATTCGTATCGCTGTAACTTGCTTCAGTCTCTACAACATGCCTTGTCTCGATAGTCTCCTCCTCCATGAACTGGAGACATCGGGTCTGTTTCTGTGCTGCATGACTTTTCGGCTGAGATTTCCTAAATGGAATGAGTCGGAATTGCCTGTGTTTGGCCCATATCCCTTCAAACCTTCTCCTCTCCATGTACCTGCCCGAGTGTCTTTTCCGTGTTGTAATTGTACTTATTTTCACCATTTCCTCTGGCAGTCCATTCCATCCATGCACCATCCTCTGTGGATAATGTTGCCCCTCAGCTCCCTCTTTAAATCCTTGTTCTCTTACCTCACGTTTATGCCTCTAGCTTTGGACTCACCTACCCTTGGCAATTTACCTTACTTAGACTATACATAGTTTCATAAACCTTTATAAGGTCACCCCGTGGCCTCCTCTGCCCAGGAGAAATATTGACGACAGTGTTACCAATATCTCCAACTCATGTTCTCAATGCTCTGACCAATGAAGACAAGTGTGCCAATTGCCGCTTTCAACACCCTGTCGCCCTGTGATGCCAGTCCAAGGAACAATGTAACTGCACCCCCTGGTGTCTCTTTTTTTCTAAAATACTGCCCAGGGCCCAACCATTACCCGTGTTAGTCCTCCCTGGTTTGTCTGAACTAAATCCAATACCTGAATTAAATTCCATCTTTCATTCCTTGGCCCAGTTGATTAACATCCCCTTCGATAACTATATTCTCTGCCCACTCTTCCACTAATCTTGGTATCCATAAACATACTAACAGGGACACCTATATTTTCACTCTAGTTGTTTATGTAAGTGGTGCACAACAGTGGTCCCAGCACCAGTCCTTACAGCACACCGCTGGTCAGAGGCCCCAGTCTGAACAACAACCCTCTCCCCCCACCCTCTGTCTCCCACTGTCATCCCATTTTGTATCCAGTTGGCTAGCTCTCCCTGATCCCTTGTGATCTAACCTTACTAACCAATGTATCATGTTACACCCTGAACAAGGGTTTGCAGAAGCCAGAAACAACGTCTGTTGCTCTGCCTTCATCTATCTTTTTGGTCACATCTTGAGCAAACTCCAGTCAAGTTTGTGGGACATGTTATCCCACGCACAAAGCCATGCTGGCTGTCTGTAATTAGGCCTTGTCTTTCCAAGGCCTACCTCTCAGAATGACCTCGAACAACTGACCCACCCTGATGTCTCGCTCATCAGTCTGTAGTTCCCTGGCTTTCTCTTGTAGCCTTTCTTAATTAATGACAAAAGATTATATTCATAGTCGGAGTCATACCGCACTGTTCAGTTAACGCTAACCATACTCTAAAACGGATCTCATCCCACCTGCCTGTTCCTGGGTCATATCCCTTCAAACCTTTCCTATTCCTGTACTAATCCAAATGTCTTTTGAACATTGTAATTGTCCCCATGTTCACCCCTTCCTTAGGAAGTTCATTTCACACACAACCCACCCTCTGTGTAACAATGTGCCTCATGTCTTTTTTTAAAATGTCTCTCCTCTAAACTTAAAAATGTAGTGCCTTGTCTTGAAACTCCCCTGTCCAAGGGGAAATATAACTCCCATTAACTCTATCGATCCCCTCATGATTTTATAAACTTCTATGTGGTCATCTGTCAACATTCAGGTTTCAGTGAAAAATACCAACCTATTCAGCCTTTCTTTATACTGAAGCCTTTTGTACCCAGCCACATCCCAGTAAACCTCCTCTCAACCCTTTCCAACTTAATAATATCCTTCCTATAACTGGGCGACCAGAACTGGACACAGTATTCCAGAAGAGGACTCACCAATGGCCTGTATAATCTCAATGCGACTTCCCAACTCCGATATCCAAAGGACTGAGCAATGAAAGCAAGTGAGGCCAGCACCTTTTTTTAAACTATCCTGTCTCTCCATGTTGCAAACTTCAAAGAATTATGTAGCTGAACCCTGAGTTCTCTCTGTTCTACAACACTACCGAAGGTTTTGCCATTAATTGTATAAGTCCTGCATGTGTTTGTTGTACCAAATGCATTTCCTCGCATTTATTCAGATTGAACTCCATCTACAGTTTTTCAGCCATTCACACATTTCATCAGGATCCCTTTGTAATCTCAGAAAACCTTCACTGTCCACAATGCCACCCTCCAGTCTACCTGCCTATCACACATAGCTCTCTATGGTACAAATATATCTGCTAGGGGGCCTACAATTTCTTCACCAGCTTCCCACAATGTCCTGAGATCCATTTGATCAGGTCCTGGGGATTTATCTACCTTTGTGTTTTAAAACCTTGAGCACCTCCTTTTCTATAATGTGGACTCATTTCAAGACATTGAGTCATAGAGATGTACAGCACGAAACAGGCCCTTCGGACCAACTCCTGCATGACATTTCTAGTCACATTTGCCACAATTTTCCCAATATCCCCATAAACCTTTGCTATTCATACACCCATCCACATGCCTTTTAAATGTATTTCTATCAGCCTCCACTATTTGCTCTGGCAGCTTATTCCATCCACTCTGTGAGAGCCAGTTGTCCTTTAGACCCCTTTGAAAAGTTTCCCTCGCCTGGGGACATGACCTTGTCTATTGACCCTGTCGATGCCCACCATGATTTTAAACCCCTTTTATCGGTTCACTCCTCAGCCTCCCATGTTCAACTGAAAACAGCCCCAGCCTATTCAGGCTTTTCCCTGAAGCACAAACCCTCCAACCCTGGCAACATCTTTGGTCATTTCTTCTGAACCCTTTCATGTTCCACGACATCCTTCCGATGGCATTGAGACCAGAATTACACACATTATTCCAATAGTGGTCAGGCCAAACACTGTTTAGTTCCCCGAGCCCCCCAGTCTTTATCCACAGTAAGTTCCAAAGTGAAATATTTGTTTTGGATCTTGTCGTTTCACACATCGTTGCCTTCATTGATCATTAAGGAGACCGGGTTTGTCCCGAGCTCTTCTTTTGCTCTTAATACACTTGTAGAGTCTCTTTGGATTCTCCTTAACTTTCTCTGCCAAAGCGATCTCGTGTCCCCTTTTTACATTCCTGATTTCCATCCTAAGTGTATTTCTACAGTCCCAATGCTCCTGAAGGGATTCCCTTGAGTCAGCCAGTTATATCTGACATGTGACCCCTTTTTTTCCTTGACCACAGCCTCGAAACTCAGCCAGTGTTTCCTAATTCAGTCAGCATTGAGCTGCACACTAACAGGAACATGCTGGCGCTGAACGCTCCTTTTATCTCGGTTTTAAAATATTCCTACTTGCCAGACTTCCCTTTATCTGCAAATAGCCTTCCCAGATCTACTTTAAAAATTCCTGTCTAATACTATCTTGCTCCATTGAATAACTTTAACTTGTGGACCAGGCCTGTCCTTTTCCATCGCTATTTTCAAACTAATACAATTGTGGTAACTTTCCAAAGTGCTCCCCCACTAACACCTCAGTCCTGTTCCCGACCTTGTTTCCCAAGGGGAGGTCAGGTTTATCCCCATTCTCCAGTTGGGCCATTTACATAATGACTGGGAGTTTTCGGAACACACTAAACAAATTCCTTCCATCCAAATGCTTAACTTAGTAGCAATCCCAGTCCAGGTTTGGAACGGTTAAGATCCCCTATCATTACAACCCTATTATTCTAAGAGATATCTGAAATCTCCTGACATATTTGCTCCTCCATCTCCCGTTGCCTATCGCTGTAGTCTGACCGTAGAAAACTAATGACCAATTTTTATTTCTCGGTTCCACTAATATCGTTTAACTGGGCGATCCTACATGAATCCTCCCTCTAGGTACTGCTGGGATGTTTCCCCCAATCAAACCCACCCGCTCTCCTCCTGTTTTCCCTCCTGTTCTATCCTTCCTGAAGTATCTGTCTCCGGAACATTGAGCTGCTGCTCCTGTTGCTCCCTCAGCTGTGTTTCTGTAATATCTATGGGATCCCAATCCCATGTTCCCATCCATGCTCTGGGTTCATCTGCCTTATCTGTCTGGCCCTTTGTATTGAAATAACTGCAGTTTAATCCACCAGTTTGCCCTAATTGTCTGCTATGTCCTTGCCCTCCCTTGTCTCCTTATATTCCTCTCTTGAACATTTGTACCAGCTTCAACTTTCTTTCTGGCCTTACGACTCTTTGGGGTCACCCAGCCCTGCCAGACGAGTTTAAATCCTCTCGAGCAGCTCCAGCAACGTTCCCCACCAGGATGTGGGTCCCCCTCCTGTTCCCAGTTCAGGTGTATTCCCCACCCTGTCTACCTGTGCTGACACCTTCAGACATCCAGGGACTTGCCCACCAAGGTCCCTGTATTCCTCAGTTCTCCAGGAGGACCTACCATTCATGATGTATACCCTTCGCTTATGAGACTTCCCACTGTGCATTACCTCACAGTGATCAGAAGTAAACTCCGTCTGCCATTACTCTGCTCAGTTTATCATCTGATCGATATCAGACTGCAGCCTGAGACCATCCCCCTCACTGTGGACAACACCCTCACCTGTCATGTCATCTGCAAACCTACTAATGTTACCTTCTGCTTTCACATCCGAGTGATTAATGTCCATAATGAACAGCAATGGTTCCTGCACAGATCCCTGTGGTACACCCGCTGGGCAAAGGCTTTCAATCACAAAACCAACCCTCCACCAATTGTGGACCCAATTTACCAACTTACCTTGGATCCCATGGGATCTTCCCTTTTGGACCAGCCTTCCGTGTGGGACCTTGTCAAAGACCTTAATGAACTCCATATAAACCACATCATCTGCACTGCCCTCATCAATATCAGAGGACAGTCGTGTAGCAAATCCATACAGACAATCCCTAATGAAATTGTGGGGGTATCCGTTTTTGGTGAATACATTGTATAGGTGTTCTTCTTCCTCTTTTTGCAGTTCTGATGTACTGCAGTGTGTTGTGGCCCTTTTGAACAATGTCTTGATGCAACTACCTTTGTGTTTGTTGGGGTGATTGCTTTCATAGTTCAGGACTCGGTCTGTGTGTTTGTGGCTTTCGTGTATACCTTTGTGGTGAATTCTCCGTTCGGTGTTCTCTGTACAGTCACGTCTAGGAATGGGAGTTGGTTGTCCTTTTCTTCCTCTCTAGTGAATTGGATTCCTGTGAGTGTGGCGTTGATGATCCGGTGTGTGTTCTATATTTCTGTGTTTTTAATGATTACAAAGGTGTCATCTACATATCTGACCCAGAGTTTGGGTTGAATTTGCGGTAAGACTGTTTGTTCTAATCTTTGCATTGCCGCTTCTGCTATGAGTCCAGAGATCGGTGAGCCCATGGGTGTGCCGTTGATTTGTTCATATATTTCGTTGTTGAATGTGAAGTGTGTTGTGAGGCACAAGTCCAGTAGTTTAAGTATGCCGTCTTTGTTGATAGGTTCAACGTCCTGTTGTCTGTTCTGTATGTCCAGCAGGTTGGCTATTGTTTCCCTGGCTAGGGTTTTGTCGATAGAGGTGAACAGTGCCGTTACATCGAATGAGACCATGGTTTCTTCCTTGTCTATGTGTATATTTCTGATGATGTCCAAGAATTCCTGTGTTGATTGTACAGATTGTCTGGATCCGCTGATCAGGTGTTTCAGTTTCTGCTGTAGTTCTTTAACCAGTTTGTGTGATGGTGTCCCTGGGAGTGATACTATGGGTCTGAGTGGGATGGCTGGTTTGTGCACTTTATGTAGTCCATAGAATCTGAGGGTGTTGTTGCTTTCAGGTCTCATTCTGTGTAGGTCAAATCTGGTTATCTGTCCGTTTTGTTTTTGTAGGTTTCTCAGTGTGTTGTTTATCCTATTGGTGAGCTGCGGGGTGGGGTCAAACTCCACACAATTTCATCCACAGATGCCTCAGGGAAAGACAATGGAACGAGGACATGCCACGACCCAAAGGACTAGCCACACTACCATACATCAAGAACATTTCGGAACTGACAGCCAGACTACTGCGACCACTAGGACTGATAACAGCACACAAACCAACAGCCACTCTCAGACAACAACTCACCAGGACGAAGGACCCAATACCCAACATGAGCAAAACCAATGTATTGTACAAAATCCCATGCAAGGACTGCACAAAACACTACATAGGACAAACAGGAAGACAGCTAACGATCTGTATCCATGAACACCAACTAGCTATGAAACGACACGACCAGCTATCCTTCGTAGCCACACACGCAGGTGACAAGCAACATGAATTCGACTGGTACAAAACTAGTATTATAGGACAAGCCAAACAGAGAACAGCCAGGGAATTCCTAGAGGCATGGCACTCATCCACAGATTCAATCAATAAGCACATCGACCTGGACCCAATATACCGGCCACTGCAGCGGACAGCTGGAAGTGACAACCGGAAGCAGCAGATTCAAACCACTATAAATGCTGGAGGAAACAGCACAGAAGCGCTTCCCAAGCACTGAGGATGTCACCTAGACAGGGGACGAAACGTCTGCAACACAAATTCCCAACTCGGCGAACAGAACCACAACAACGAGCTCCTGAGCTACAAATCTTCTCCCAAACTTTGAAGCCCTTTCGACTCTACAAAGCTCCGTCATGAACAATCCACCATCTCTCTATTTCCTTTGCCTTCTTCAGTGTCTCAAACTCTCGCTGTATCTTCCAGTAACGTTCTTTAGTTACTGCAGGTCAGCCTAGCTCCCCAGATAACCTGTTTCATCCCCTACAGCTCCCTCAATCACTGTAACACCCTCTACTCTGTCTAATGCTCCTCTTTCCCACTGTCTTCCAGGTACAACGGCGATCCTGTTAGAGAGCAGTGTGGAATGGGATGTTATAAATCTCAGCTGAGGCTTGAGGCCTACCATTACCTGGGAATCACAAGGGGAGGGAACCTGAGAGAGAGCAGCACAGAGCGGGAGAATATAAATCAGCAGCGAGGATCAAGGCCGACTGGGACTTGGATTTGGATAAAAAGCAGAGCAGGAGGCTCGAAATCAGCACCAAGTCACAGAGGGAGGGACCGTGTGAGGGAGCAACCTGGAGCAGGGGCTTGAAGCTGACTCACACCTGGGAGAATCGAAATCAGCACTGAGGATTGAGGCCTAGTTGTACCTGGGAGTCACAGAGACGGTGACCCTGTGAGGGAGCAGACTGGAGTGAGAGCTGGACGATTACACGTCCGAGGAGATACATCACTGTGTGTGCACGTGTCCCTCCATTGTTCTGTGTGTGTGTGTGTATGCGTGTGTGTCCCCTTCCCTCGCTGTGTGAGTGTAACTCTCCTCACTGTATGTGTGAGCGTGTCCCTCCCTCACTGTGTGCGCGTGCGCATCCCTCCCTCACTCTGTGTGTGTGTGTGTGTGTGTTTGTGTGTGCATATGTCTGCATGTCTCCCTCCCTCACTGTCTGTGTGTGTCCCCTCTCGCTTTCTGAGCACATGTCCCACCCTCGCTGTGTCTGCGTGTCTCAACCTCGCTGTGTGTGTGCGTGTCTCAACCTCGCTGTGTGTGTGCGTGTCCCACCCACGCTGTGTGTGTGTGTGTGTGTGTGTGCTCCTCTTGCTGTGATTATTAATGGCCCTCTTGCAGTGTGTGAGGGTGTCCTCCCCTCGCTCTTTTTGTGTGTGTATGCGTATAACTCACTCACTAACTGTGTGTCTGTGTGTCCCTCCCTCGCTTTGTGAGTGTGTGTGTGTGCGCGTGACCCTCTCTCATTGTGTGCGCGTCGCTCTCGCTGTGTGTGTGTCCCTTATGCTGTGCGTGTGTCCGTGTCCCTCACTTGCTGTGTGCGTGTGTCCCTCCCTCGCTGTATGTGCTTATCCCTCTCTCGTGTTTGCGCGCGTCCCTCCCTCGCAGTGAGTGTGCGCGTCCCTCCCTCGCAGTGAGTGTGCGCGTCCCTCCCTCGCAGTGAGTGTGCGCGTCCCTCCCTCGCAGTGAGTGTGCGCGTCCCTCCCTCACAGTGAGTGTGCGCGTCCCTCCCTCGTGTATGTGTGTGTGTGTGTGCGTGCGCGTCCCTCCCTCGCAGTGAGTGTGCGCGTCCCTCCCTCGCAGTGAGTGTGCGCGTCCCTCCCTCGTGTATGTGTGTGTGTGTGTGCGTGCGCGTCCCTCCCTCACTGTGTGCGTGACCCCTCACTGTGTGTGTGTGTGTGTGTGTGTGTGTGTGTGTCCCTCCCTCGCTGTGTGTGTGTCCCTCCCTCGCTGTGTGTGTGTGTGTGTGTGTGTGTGTGTGTGTGTCCCTCCCTCGCTGTGTGTGTGTCCGTCCCTCCCTCGCTGTGTGTGTGTGTGTGTGTGTGTGTGTGTCCCCCTCCCTCGCTGTATGTGTGTCCGTCCCTCCCTCGCTGTGTGTGTGTGTGTGTGTGTGTGTGTGTGTGTGTGTGTGTGTCCCTCCCTCGCTGTGTGTGTGTGTGTGTGTGTGTGTGTCCCTCCCTCGCTGTGTGTGTGTGTGTCCCTCCCTCGCTGTGTGTGTGTGTCCCTCCCTCGCTGTGTGTGTGTGTCCCTCCCTCGCTGTGTGTGTGTGTGTGTGTGTGCCTCCCTCGCTGTGTGTGTGTCCGTCCCTCCCTCGCTGTGTGTGTGTGTGTGTGTGTGTGTGTGTGTGTGTGTCCCTCCCTCGCTGTGTGTGTGTCCGTCCCTCCCTCGCTGTGTGTGTGTGTGTGTGTGTCCGTGTGTGTGTGTGTGTGTGTCCCTCCCTCGCTGTGTGTGTGTGTGTGTGTGTGTGTGTCCCTCCCTCGCTGTGTGTGTGTGTGTCCCTCCCTCGCTGTGTGTGTGTGTGTGTGTGTGCCTCCCTCGCTGTGTGTGTGTCCGTCCCTCCCTCGCTGTGTGTGTGTGTGTGTGTGTGTGTGTGTGTGTGTGTCCCTCCCTCGCTGTGTGTGTGTCCGTCCCTCCCTCGCTGTGTGTGTGTGTGTGTGTGTCCGTGTGTGTGTGTGTGTGTGTCCCTCCCTCGCTGTGTGTGTGTGTGTGTGTGTGTGTGTCCCTCCCTCGCTGTGTGTGTGTGTGTCCCTCCCTCGCTGTGTGTGTGTGTCCCTCCCTCGCTGTGTGTGTGTGTCCCTCCCTCGCTGTGTGTGTGTGTGTGTGTGTGTGTGTGTGTGTGTGTGTGTGTCCCTCCCTTGCAGTGAGCGTGTGTGTCCCTCCCTTGCAGTTTGTGCGTGTCTCCCACTTGCAGTGTGTATGCATCTCCCTCCCTCGCTGTGTGTGTGCGTGTCCCTCCCTCGGTGTGTGTGCGTGTCCCTCCCTCGGGGTGTGTGTGTGTGTGTCTCTCTCTCTCTCTCTCGCTGTGTGTGTGTGCGTATCCCTCCCTCGGTGTGTGTGTGTATGTGTGTGTGTCTCTCCCTCGCTGTGTGTGTGCGTGTCCCTCCCTCGCTGTGTGTGTGCATGTCCCTCCCTCGCTGTGTGTGTGTGCGTGTCCGTCCCTCGCTGTGTGTGCGTGTGTGTGCTCCTCTTGCTGTGATTATTTATGGCCCTCTTGCAGTGTGTGAGGGTGTCCTCCCCTCGCTCTGTTTGTGTGTGTATGCGTATCACTCACTCAAAAACTGTGTGTCTGTGTGTCCCTCCCTCGCTTTGTGAGAGTGAGTGTGTGTGTGTGCGCGTGACCCTCATTGCATGCGCGTCGCTCTCGCTGTGTGTGTGTCCCTTATGCTGTGTGTGTGTTCGTGTCCCTCCCTCGTGTTTGTGTGTGTCCCTCACTCGCTGTGTGCGTGTGTCCCTCCCTCGCTGTATGTGCTTATCCCTCTCTCGTGTTTGTGTGTGTCACTCCCTCGCTGTGTGTATGTGGATCCCTCCCTTGCTGTGAGTGTGCGTGTCCCTCGCGCGCAGTGAGTGTGCGCATCCCTCGCGCGCAGTGAGTGTGCGCGACCCTCGCGCGCAGTGAGTGTGCGCGTCCCTCGCGCGCAGTGAGTGTGCGCGTCCCCCCGCGCAGTGAGTGTGCGCGTCCCTCCCTCGCAGTGAGTGTGCGCGTCCCTCCCTCGCAGTGAGTGTGCGCGTCCCCCCTCGCGGTGAGTGTGCGTGTCCCTCCCTCGCGGTGAGTGTGCGCGTCCCTCCCGCGCGGTGAGTGTGCGCGTCCCTCCCGCGCGGTGAGTGTGCGCGTCCCTCCCGCGCGGTGAGTGTGCGCGTCCCTCCCGCGCGGTGAGTGTGCGCGTCCCTCCCGCGCGGTGAGTGTGCGCGTCCCTCCCGGGCGGTGAGTGTGCGCGTCCCTCCCGGGCGGTGAGTGTGCGCGTCCCTCCCGGGCGGTGAGTGTGCGCGTCCCTCCCGCGCGGTGAGTGTGCGCGTCCCTCCCGCGCGGTGAGTGTGCGCGTCCCTCCCGCGCGGTGAGTGTGCGCGTCCCTCCCGCGCGGTGAGTGTGCGCGTCCCTCCCGCGCGGTGAGTGTGCGCGTCCCTCCCGCGCGGTGAGTGTGCGAGTCCATCCCGCGCGGTGAGTGTGCGCGCCCCTCCCGCGCGGTGAGTGTGCGCGTCCCTCCCGCGCGGTGAGTGTGCGCGTCCCTCCCGGGCGGTGAGTGTGCGCGTCCCTCCCGCGCGGTGAGTGTGCGCGTCCCTCCCGCGCGGTGAGTGTGCGCGTCCCTCCCGCGCGGTGAGTGTGCGCGTCCCTCCCGCGCGGTGAGTGTGCGCGTCCCTCCCGCGCGGTGAGTGTGCGAGTCCATCCCGCGCGGTGAGTGTGCGCGCCCCTCCCGCGCGGTGAGTGTGCGCGTCCCTCCCGCGCGGTGAGTGTGCGCGTCCCTCGCGCGCGGTGAGTGTGCGCGTCCCTCGCGCGCGGTGAGTGTGCGCGTCCCCCGGCGCTGTGAGTGTGCGCGTCCCCCCTCGCAGTGAGTGTGCGCGTCCCCCCCTCGCAGTGAGTGTGCGCGTCCCCCCCTCGCAGTGAGTGTGCGCGTCCCCCCCTCGCAGTGAGTGTGCGCGTCCCCCCCTCGCAGTGAGTGTGCGCGTCCCCCCCTCGCAGTGAGTGTGCGCGTCCCCCCCTCGCAGTGAGTGTGCGCGTCCCCCCCTCGCAGTGAGTGTGCGCGTACCCCTCGCAGTGAGTGTGCGCGTCCCCCCCTCGCAGTGAGTGTGCGCGTCCCCCCCTCGCAGTGAGTGTGCGCATCCCCCCCTCGCAGTGAGTGTGCGCGTCCCTCCCTCGCAGTGAGTGTGCGCGTCCCTCCCTCGCAGTGAGTGTGCGCGTCCCTCCCTCGCAGTGAGTGTGCGCGTCCCTCCCTCGCAGTGAGTGTGCGCGTCCCTCCCGCGCAGTGAGTGTGCGCGTCCCTCCCGCGCAGTGAGTGTGCGCGTCCCTCCCGCGCAGTGAGTGTGCGCGTCCCTCCCGCGCAGTGAGTGTGCGCGTCCCTCCCGCGCAGTGAGTGTGCGCGTCCCTCCCGCGCAGTGAGTGTGTGCGTCCCTCCCGCGCAGTGAGTGTGCGCGTCCCTCCCGCGCAGTGAGTGTGCGCGTCCCTCCCTCACTGTGTGCGTGACCCCTCACTGTGTGTGTGTGTGTGTGTGTGTCCCTCCCTCGCTGTGTGTGTGTCCCTCCCTCGCTGTGTGTGTGTGTGTGTGTGTGTGTATGTCCCTCCCTCGCTGTGTGTGTGTCCGTCCCTCCCTCGCTGTGTGTGTGTTTGTGTGTGTGTGTGTCCCTCCCTCGCTGTGTGTGTGTGTGTGTGTGTGTGTGTGTGTGTGTGTGACCCTCCCTCGCTGTGTGTGTGTGTCCCTCCCTCGCTGTGTGTGTGTGTGTGTGTGTGTGTGTTTGTGTGTGTGTGTGTGTGTGTGTGTGTGTCCCTCCCTCGCTGTGTGTGTGTGTGTCCCTCCCTCGCTGTGTGTGTGTGTGTCCCTCCCTCGCTGTGTGTGTGTGTGTGTGTGTGTGTGTTTGTGTGTGTGTGTGTGTGTGTGTCCCTCCCTCGCTGTGTGTGTGTGTGTCCCTCCCTCGCTGTGTGTGTGTGTGTCCCTCCCTCGCTGTGTGAGTGCGTGTCCCTCCTTCGTTGTGTGTGTGTGTGTTTGTGTGTGCGTGTCTCTCCCTTGCAGTGAGCGTGTGTGTCCCTCCCTTGCAGTTTGTGCGTGTCTCCCACTTGCAGTGTGTATGCATCTCCCTCCCTCGCTGTGTGTGTGCGTGTCCCTCCCTCGGTGTGTGTGCGTGTCCCTCCCTCGGGGTGTGTGTGTGTGTGTCTCTCTCTCTCTCTCTCTCGCTGTGTGTGTGTGCGTATCCCTCCCTCGGTGTGTGTATGTGTGTGTGTGTCTCTCTCTCTCGCTGTGTGTGTGTGCGTGTCCCTCCCACGGTGTGTGTATGTGTGTGTGTCTCTCCCTCGCTGTTTGTGTGCGTGTCCCTCCCTCGCTGTGTGTGTGCATGTCCCTCCCTCGCTGTGTGTGTGTGCGTGTCCGTCCCTCGCTGTGTGTGCGTGTGTGTGCTCCTCTTGCTGTGATTATTTATGGCCCTCTTGCAGTGTGTGAGGGTGTCCTCCCCTCGCTCTGTTTGTGTGTGTATGCGTATCACTCACTCACTAACTGTGTGTCTGTGTGTCCCTCCCTCGCTTTGTGAGTGTGAGTGTGTGTGTGTGCGCGTGACCCTCTCTCATTGCATGCGCGTCGCTCTCGCTGTGTGTGTGTCCCTTATGCTGTGTGTGTGTTCGTGTCCCTCCCTCGTGTTTGTGTGTGTCCCTCACTCGCTGTGTGCGTGTGTCCCTCCCTCGCTGTATGTGCTTATCCCTCTCTCGTGTTTGTGTGTGTCCCTCCCTCGCTGTGTGTATGTGGATCCCTCCCTTGCTGTGAGTGTGCGTGTCCCTCGCGCGCAGTGAGTGTGCGCATCCCTCGCGCGCAGTGAGTGTGCGCGACCCTCGCGCGCAGTGAGTGTGCGCGACCCTCGCGCGCAGTGAGTGTGCGCGTCCCTCGCGCGCAGTGAGTGTGCGCGTCCCTCGCGCGCAGTGAGTGTGCGGGTCCCCCCGCGCGGTGAGTGTGCGCGTCCCTCCCTCGCGGTGAGTGTGCGCGTCCCCCCTCGCGGTGAGTGTGCGCGTCCCTCCCTCGCGGTGAGTGTGCGCGTCCCTCCCGCGCGGTGAGTGTGCGCGTCCCTCCCGCGCGGTGAGTGTGCGCGTCCCTCCCGCGCGGTGAGTGTGCGCGTCCCTCCCGCGCGGTGAGTGTGCGCGTCCCTCCCGCGCGGTGAGTGTGCGCGTCCCTCCCGTGCGGTGAGTGTGCGCGTCCCTCCCGCGCGGTGAGTGTGCGCGTCCCTCCCGCGCGGTGAGTGTGCGCGTCCCTCCCGCGCGGTGAGTGTGCGCGTCCCTCCCGCGCGGTGAGTGTGCGCGTCCCTCCCGCGCGGTGAGTGTGCGCGTCCCTCCCGCGCGGTGAGTGTGCGCGCCCCTCCCGCGCGGTGAGTGTGCGCGCCCCTCCCGCGCGGAGTGTGCGCGCCTCTCCCGCGCGGTGAGTGTGCGCGCCCCTCCCGCGCGGAGAGTGTGCGCGCCCCCTCCCGCGCGGAGAGTGTGCGCGCCCCTCCCGCGCGGTGAGTGTGCGCGCCCCTCCCGCGCGGTGAGTGTGCGCGCACCTCCCGCGCGGTGAGTGTGCGCGCGTCCCCCCCGCGCTGTGAGTGTGCGCGCGCCCCCCCCCGCGCAGTGAGTGTGCGCGCGTTCCCCCGCGCAGTGAGTGTGCGCGTGTCCCCCCCGCGCAGTGAGTGTGCGTGCGTCCCCCCCGCGCAGTGAGTGTGCGCGCCCCTCCCGCGCGGAGAGTGTGCGCGCCCCTCCCGCGCGGTGAGTGTGCGCGCCCCTCCCCGCGCGGTGAGTGTGCGCGCACCTCCCGCGCGGTGAGTGTGCGCGCGTCCCCCCCGCGCTGTGAGTGTGCGCGCGTCCCCCCCGCGCAGTGAGTGTGCGCGCGTTCCCCCGCGCAGTGAGTGTGCGCGTGTCCCCCCCGCGCAGTGAGTGTGCGCGCGTCCCCCCCGCGCAGTGAGTGTGCGCGCGTCCCCCCCGCGCAGTGAGTGTGCGCGCGTCCCCCCCGCGCAGTGAGTGTGCGCGCGTCCCTCCCTCGCAGTGTGTGTGCGCGCGCGCGTCCCTCCCTCGCAGTGTGTGTGCGCGCGCGCGTCCCTCCCTCGCAGTGTGTGTGCGCGCGCGCGTCCCTCCCTCGCAGTGAGTGTGCGCGCGTCCCTCCCGCGCAGTGAGTGTGCGCGCGTCCCTCCCTCGCAGTGTGTGTGCGCGCGCGCGTCCCTCCCTCGCAGTGTGTGTGCGCGCCCGCGTCCCTCCTTCGCAGTGAGTGTGCGCGCGTCCCTCCCTCGCAGTGTGTGCGCGCGCGCGTCCCTCCCTCGCAGTGTGTGTGCGCGCGCGCGTCCCTCCCTCGCCGTGTGTGCGCGCGCGCGTACCTCCCTCGCAGAGTGTGCGCGCGCGCGCGTCCCTCCCTCGCAGTGTGTGCGCGCGCGCACGTCCCTCCCTCGCAGTGTGTGCGCGCGCGTCCCTCCCTCGCCGTGTGCGCGCGCGCGCGCGTCCCTCCATCGCAGAGCGTGCGCACGCGCGCGTCCCTCCCTCGCAGTGTGTGCGCGCGCGCGTCCCTCCCTCGCAGTGAGTGTGCGCGCGTCCCTCCCTCGCAGTGTGTGCGCGCGCGTGCGTCCCTACCTCGCAGTGTGTGCGCCCGCGCGCGTCCCTCCCTCGCAGTGTGTGTGCGCGCGCGCGTCCCTCCCTCGCAGTGTGTGCGCGCGCGCGTCCCCCCCTCGCAGTGAGTGTGCGCGCGTCCCTCCCTCGCAGTGTGTGCGCGCGCGCGCGCGTCCCTCCCTCGCAGTGAGTGTGCGCGCGTCCCTCCCGCGCAGTGAGTGTGCGCGCGTCCCTCCCTCGCAGTGTGTGTGCGCGCGCGCGTCCCTCCCTCGCAGTGTGTGTGCGCGCCCGCGTCCCTCCTTCGCAGTGAGTGTGCGCGCGTCCCTCCCTCGCAGTGTGTGTGCGCGCGCGCGTCCCTCCCTCGCAGTGTGTGCGCGCGCGCGCGTCCCTCCCTCGCAGTGTGTGTGCGCGCGCGCGTCCCTCCCTCGCAGTGTGTGCGCGCGCGCGTCCCTCCCTCGCAGTGTGTGCGCGCGCGCGCGTCCCTCCCTCGCAGTGTGTGCGCGCGCGCGCGTCCCTCCTTCGCAGTGTGTGCGCGCGCGCGCGTCCCTCCATCGCAGAGTGTGCGTGCGCGCGCGTCCCTCCCTCGCAGTGTGCGCGCGCGCGCGTCCCTCCCTCGCAGTGTGTGCGCGCGCGCGCGCGTCCCTCCCTCGCAGTGTGTGCGCGCGTGCGCGTCCCTCCCTCGCAGTGAGTGTGCGCGCGCGCGCGTCCCTCCCTCGCAGTGTGTGCGCGCGCGTCCCTCCCTCGCAGTGAGTGTGCGCGCGTCCCTCCCTCGCAGTGTGTGTGCGCGCGCGCGTCCCTCCATCGCAGAGTGTGCGCGCGAGCGCGTCCCTCCATCGCAGAGTGTGCGCGCGAGCGCGTCCCTCCCTCGCCGTGTGTGCGCGCGCGCGCATCCCTCCATCGCAGAGTGTGCGCGCGCGCGCGTCCCTCCCTCGCAATGAGTGTGCGCGTCCCTCCCTCGCAGTGAGTGTGCGCGTCCCTCCCTCGCAGTGAGTGTGCGCGTCCCTCCCTCGCAGTGAGTGTGCGCGTCCCTCCCGCGCAGTGAGTGTGCGCGTCCCTCCCGCGCAGTGAGTGTGCGCGACCCTCCCGCGCAGTGAGTGTGCGCGTCCCTCCCGCGCAGTGAGTGTGCGCGTCCCTCCCGCGCAGTGAGTGTGCGCGTCCCTCCCGCGCAGTGAGTGTGCGCGTCCCTCCCGCGCAGTGAGTGTGCGCGTCCCTCCCGCGCAGTGAGTGTGCGCGTCCCTCCCGCGCAGTGAGTGTGCGCGTCCCTCCCTCACTGTGTGCGTGACCCCTCACTGTGTGTGTGTGTGTGTGTGTCCCTCCCTCGCTGTGTGTGTGTCCCTCCCTCGCTGTGTGTGTGTCCCTCCCTCGCTGTGTGTGTGTGTGTGTGTGTGTGTATGTCCCTCCCTCGCTGTGTGTGTGTCCGTCCCTCCCTCGCTGTGTGTGTGTTTGTGTGTGTGTGTGTCCCTCCCTCGCTGTGTGTGTGTGTGTGTGTGTGTGTGTGTGTGTGTGTGTGTGTGTGACCCTCCCTCGCTGTGTGTGTGTGTCCCTCCCTCGCTGTGTGTGTGTGTGTGTGTGTGTTTGTGTGTGTGTGTGTGTGTGTGTGTGTCCCTCCCTCGCTGTGTGTGTGTGTGTCCCTCCCTTGCTGTGAGTGTGCGTGTCCCTCGCGCGCAGTGAGTGTGCGCATCCCTCGCGCGCAGTGAGTGTGCGCGAGCCTCGCGCGCAGTGAGTGTGCGCGTCCCTCGCGCGCAGTGAGTGTGCGCGTCCCTCGCGCGCAGTGAGTGTGCGCGTCCCTCGCGCGCAGGGAGTGTGCGCGTCCCTCGCGCGCAGTGAGTGTGCGGGTCCCCCCGCGCGGTGAGTGTGCGCGTCCCTCCCTCGCGGTGTGTGTGCGCGTCCCCCCTCGCGGTGAGTGTGCGCGTCCCTCCCTCGCGGTGAGTGTGTGGATCCCTCCCTTGCTGTGAGTGTGCGTGTCCCTCCCTCGCTGTATGTGCTTATCCCTCTCTCGTGTTTGTGTGTGTCCCTCCCTCGCTGTGTGTATGTGGATCCCTCCCTTGCTGTGAGTGTGCGTGTCCCTCGCGCGCAGTGAGTGTGCGCATCCCTCGCGCGCAGTGAGTGTGCGCGAGCCTCGCGCGCAGTGAGTGTGCGCGTCCCTCGCGCGCAGTGAGTGTGCGCGTCCCTCGCGCGCAGTGAGTGTGCGCGTCCCTCGCGCGCAGTGAGTGAGCGCGTCCCTCGCGCGCAGTGAGTGTGCGGGTCCCCCCGCGCGGTGAGTGTGCGCGTCCCTCCCTCGCGGTGTGTGTGCGCGTCCCCCCTCGCGGTGAGTGTGCGCGTCCCTCCCTCGCGGTGAGTGCGCGCGTCCCTCCCGCGCGGTGAGTGCGCGCGTCCCTCCCGCGCGGTGAGTGCGCGCGTCCCTCCCGCGCGGTGAGTGCGCGCGTCCCTCCCGCGCGGTGAGTGCGCGCGTCCCTCCCGCGCGGTGAGTGCGCGCGTCCCTCCCGCGCGGTGAGTGCGCGCGTCCCTCCCGCGCGGTGAGTGCGCGCGTCCCTCCCGCGCGGTGAGTGCGCGCGTCCCTCCCGCGCGGTGAGTGCGCGCGTCCCTCCCGCGCGGTGAGTGCGCGCGTCCCTCCCGCGCGGTGAGTGCGCGCGTCCCTCCGGCGCGGTGAGTGCGCGCGTCCCTCCCGCGCGGTGAGTGTGCGCGTCCCTCCCGCACGGTGAGTGTGCGCGTCCCTCCCTCGCTGTGTGTATGTGGATCCCTCCCTCGCTGTGAGTGTGCGTGTCCCTCGCGCGCGGTGAGTGTGCGCGTCCCTCCCGCGCGGTGAGTGTGCGCGTCCCTCCCGCGCGGTGAGTGTGCGCGTCCCTCCCTCGCCGTGTGTGCGCGCGCGCGTCCCTCCCTCGCAGAGTGTGTGCGCGCGCGCGTCCCTCCCTCGCAGTGTGTGCGCGCGCGCACGTCCCTCCCTCGCAGTGTGTGCGCGCGCGCGCATCCCTCCCTCGCCGTGTGTGCGCGCGCGCGCGCGTCCCTCCATCGCAGAGCGTGCGCACGCGCGCGCCCCTCCCTCGCAGTGTGTGCGCGCGCGCGTCCCTCCCTCGCAGTGTGTGCGCGCGCGCGCGTCCCTCCCTCGCAGTGTGTGCGCGCGCGCGTCCCTCCCTCGCAGTGAGTGTGCGCGCGTCCCTCCCTCCCAGTGTGTGTGCGCGCGCGCGTCCCTCCCTCGCAGTGAGTGTGCGCGCGTCCCTCCCGCACAGTGTGTGTACGCGCGCACGTCCCTCCCTCGCAGTGTGTGTGCGCGCCCGCGTCGCTCCCTCGCAGTGAGTGTGCGCGCGTCCCTCCCTCGCAGTGTGTGCGCGCGCGCGTCCCTCCCTCGCAGTGTGTGCGCGCGCGCGCGTCCCTCCCTCGCTGTGTGTGCGCGCGCGCGCGTCCCTCCCTCGCAGTGTGTGCGCGCGCGCGCGTCCCTCCCTCGCAGTGTGTGCGCGCGCGCGCGTCCCTCCATCGCAGAGTGTGCGCGCGCGTCCCTCCCTCGCAGTGTGTGCGCGCGCGCGCGTCCCTCCCTCGCAGTGTGTGCGCACGCGCGCGTGTCCCTCCCTCGCCGTGTGTGCGCGCGCGCGCCCCTCCCTCGCCGTGTGTGCGCGCGCGCGCGCGTCCCTCCCTCGCAGAGTGTGCGCGCGCGCGTCCCTCCCTCGCAGTGTGTGCGCACGCGCGCGTGTCCCTCCCTCGCCGTGTGTGCGCGCGCGCGCCCCTCCCTCGCCGTGTGTGCGCGCGCGCGCGCGTCCCTCCCTCGCAGAGTGTGCGCGCGCGCGTCCCTCCCTCGCAGTGTGTGCGCGCGCGCGCGTCCCTCCCTCGCAGTCTGTGTGCGCGCGCGCGTCCCTCCATTGCAGAGTGTGCGAGCGCGCGCGTCCCTCCCTCGCAGTGTGTGCGCGCGCGCGCCCCTCCCTCGCAGAGTGTGTGCGCGCGCGCGTCCCTCCCTCACAGTGTGTGCGCGCGCGCGCGTCCCTCCCTCGCAGTGTGTGCGCGCGCGCGCGTCCCTCCCTCGCCATGTGTGCACGCGAGCGCGTCCCTCCCTCTCAGTGTGTGCGACCGCGCGCGTCCCTCCCTCGCATTGTGTGCGCGCGCACTTCCCTCCCTCGCAGTGAGTGTGCGCGCGCCCCTCCCTCGCAGTGAGTGTGCGCGCGCGCGTCCCTCCCTCGCAGTGAGTGTGCGCGCGCGCGTCCCTCCCTCGCAGTGAGTGTGCGCGCGCGCGTCCCTCCATCGCAGAGGGTGCGCGCGCGCGTCCCTCCCTCGCAGTGTGTGTGCGCGCGCGCGTCCCTCCCTCGCAGTGTGTGCGCGCGCGCGCGTCCCTCCCTCGCAGTGTGTGCGCGCGCGCGCGTCCCTCCCTCGCAGTGTGTGCGCGCGCGCGCGTCCCTCCCTCGCAGTGTGTGCGCACGCGCGCGTCCCTCCCTCGCATTGTGTGCGCGCGCACTTCCCTCCCTCGCAGTGAGTGTGCGCGCGTCCCTCCCTCGCAGTGAGTGTGCGCGCGCGCGTCCCTCCCTCGCAGTGAGTGTGCGACCGCGCGCGTCCCTCCCTCGCATTGTGTGCGCGCGCACTTCCCTCCCTCGCAGTGAGTGTGCGCGCGCCCCTCCCTCGCAGTGAGTGTGCGCGCGCGCGTCCCTCCCTCGCAGTGAGTGTGCGCGCGCGCGTCCCTCCATCGCAGAGGGTGCGCGCGCGCGTCCCTCCCTCGCAGTGTGTGCGCGCGCGCGCGTCCCTCCCTCGCAGAGTGTGCGCGCGAGCGCGTCCCTCCCTCGCAGAGCGTGCGCACGCGCGCGTCCCTCCCTCGCAGTGTGTGCGCGCACGCGCGTCCCTCCCTCGCAGCGTGTGTGCGCGCGCGCGTCCCTCCCTCGCAGTGAGTGTGCGCGCGCGCGTCCCTCCCTCGCAGTGTGTGCGCGCGCGCGCATCCCTCCCTCGCCGTGTGTGCGCGCGCGCGCGTCCCTCCATCGCAGAGCGTGCGCACGCGCGCGTCCCTCCCTCGCAGTGTGTGCGCGCGCGCACGCGTCCCTCCCTCGCAGTGTGTGCGGGCGCGCGTCCCTCCCTCGCAGTGTGTGCGCGCGCGCGCGTCCCTCCCTCGCAGTGAGTGTGCGCGCGTCCCTCCATCGCAGTGTGTGCGCGCGCGCGCGTGTCCCTCCCTCGCCGTGTGTGCGCGCGCGCGCGTCCCTCCCTCGCCGTGTGTGCGTGCGCGCGCGTCCCTCCCTCGCCATGTGTGCACGCGAGCGCGTCCCTCCCTCGCAGTATGTGCGCGCGCGCGTCCCTCCATTGCAGAGTGTGCGCGCACGCACGTCCCTCCCTCGCAGTGTGTGCGCGCGCGCGTCCCTCCCTCGCAGTGTGTACGCGCGCGCGTCCTTCCCTCGCAGTGTGTTCGCGCGCGCGCGTCCCTCCCTCGCAGAGTGTGCGCGCGCGCGCGTCCCTCCCTCGCAGTGTGTGCGCGAGCGCGCGTCCCTCCCTCGCAGTGTGTGTGCGCGCGCGCGTCCCTCCATTGCAGAGTGTGCGCGCGCGTCCCTCCCTCGCAGTGTGTGCGCGCGCGAGCCCCTCCCTCGCAGAGTGTGCGCGCGCGCGCGTCCCTCCCTCGCAGTGAGTGTGCGCGCGTCCCTCCCTCGCAGCGTGTGTGCGCGCGCGCGCCCCTCCCTCGCCGTGTGTGCGCGCGCGCGTCCCTCCCTCGCAGAGTGTGTGCGCGCGCGCGTCCCTCCCTCGCAGTGTGTGCGCGCGCGCACGTCCCTCCCTCGCAGTGTGTGCGCGCGCGCGCATCCCTCCCTCGCCGTGTGTGCGCGCGCGCGCGTCCCTCCATCGCAGAGCGTGCGCACGCGCGCGTCCCTCCCTCGCAGTGTGTGCGCGCGCGCGTCCCTCCCTCGCAGTGTGTGCGCGCGCGCGCGTCCCTCCCTCGCAGTGTGTGCGCGCGCGCGTCCCTCCCTCGCAGTGAGTGTGCGCGCGTCCCTCCCTCCCAGTGTGTGTGCGCGCGCGCGTCCCTCCCTCGCAGTGAGTGTGCGCGCGTCCCTCCCGCACAGTGTGTGTACGCGCGCACGTCCCTCCCTCGCAGTGTGTGTGCGCGCCCGCGTCCCTCCCTCGCAGTGAGTGTGCGCGCGTCCCTCCCTCGCAGTGTGTGCGCGCGCGCGTCCCTCCCTCGCAGTGTGTGCGCGCGCGCGCGTCCCTCCCTCGCTGTGTGTGTGCGCGCGCGCGTCCCTCCCTCGCAGTGTGTGCGCGCGCGCGCGTCCCTCCCTCGCAGTGTGTGCGCGCGCGCGCGTCCCTCCATCGCAGAGTGTGCGTGCGCGCGCGTCCCTCCCTCGCAGTGTGTGCGCGCGCGCGCGTCCCTCCCTCGCAGTGTGTGCGCACGCGCGCGTCCCTCCCTCGCAGTGTGTGCGCGCGCGCGCGTCCCTCCCTCGCAGTGTGTGTGCGCGCGCGCGTCCCTCCATTGCAGAGTGTGCGCGCGCGCGTGTCCCTCCCTCGCAGTGTGTGCGCGCGCGCGTCCCTCCCTCGCAGTGTGTGTGTGCGCGCGTCCCTCCCTCGCAGTGTGCTCGCGCGCGCGCGTCCCTCCCTCGCAGAGTGTGCGCGCGCGCGCGTGTCCCTCCCTCGCCGTGTGTGCGCGCGCGCGCCCCTCCCTCGCCGTGTGTGCGCGCGCGCGTCCCTCCCTCGCAGAGTGTGCGCGCGCGCGTCCCTCCCTCGCAGTGTGTGCGCGCGCGCGCGTCCCTCCCTCGCAGTGTGTGCGCGCGCGCGCGTCCCTCCATCGCAGAGCGTGCGCACGCGCGCGTCCCTCCCTCGCAGTGTGTGCGCGCGCGCTTCCCTCCCTCGCAGTGAGTGTGCGCGCGTCCCTCCCTCGCAGTGTGTGCGCGCGCGCGCGTCCCTCCCTCGCAGTGAGTGTGCGCGCGTCCCTCCCGCGCAGTGAGTGTGCGCGCGTCCCTCCCTCGCAGTGTGTGTGCGCGCGCGCGTCCCTCCCTCGCAGTGTGTGTGCGCGCCCGCGTCCCTCCCTCGCAGTGAGTGTGCGCGCGTCCCTCCCTCGCAGTGTGTGCGCGCGCGCGTCCCTCCCTCGCAGTGTTTGCGCGCGCGCGCGTCCCTCCCTCGCAGAGTGTGCGCGCGTCCCTCCCTCGCAGTGTGTGCGCGCGCGCGCGTCCCTCCCTCGCAGTGTGTGCGCGCGCGCGCCCCTCCCTCGCAGAGTGTGCGCGCGCGCGCGTCCCTCCCTTACAGTGTGTGCGCGCGCGCGCGTCCCTCCCTCGCAGTGTGTGCGCGCGCGCGCGTCCCTCCCTCGCAGTGTGTGCGCGCGCGCGCGTCCCTCCCTCGCAGTGTGTGCGACCGCGCGCGTCCCTCCCTCGCATTGTGTGCGCGCGCACTTCCCTCCCTCGCAGTGAGTGTGCGCGCGCCCCTCCCTCGCAGTGTGTGCGCGCGCGCGCGTCCCTCCCTCGCAGTGTGTGCGCGCGCGCGCGTCCCTCCCTCGCAGTGTGTGCGCGCGCGCGCGTCCCTCCCTCGCAGTGTGTGCGCGCGCGCGCGTCCCTCCCTCGCAGTGTGTGTGCGCGCGCGCGTCCCTCCCTCGCAGTGTGTGCGCACGCGCGCGTCCCTCCCTCGCATTGTGTGCGCGCGCACTTCCCTCCCTCGCAGTGAGTGTGCGCGCGTCCCTCCCTCGCAGTGAGTGTGCGCGCGCGCGTCCCTCCCTCGCAGTGAGTGTGCGCGCGCGCGTCCCTCCCTCGCAGTGAGTGTGCGCGGGCGCGTCCCTCCCTTGCAGTGAGTGTGCGCGCGCGCGTCCCTCCCTCGCAGTGAGTGTGCGCGCGCGCGTCCCTCCCTCGCAGTGAGTGTGCGCGCGTGCGTCCCTCCCTCGCAGTGAGTGTGCGCGCGCGCGTCCCTCCCTCGCAGTGAGTGCGCGTGCGCGCGTCCCTCCCTCGCAGTGTGTGTGCGCGCGCGCGTCCCTCCCTCGCAGTGTGTGTGCGCGCGCGCGTCCCTCCCTCGCAGAGTGTGTGCGCGCGCGTCCCTCCCTCGCAGAGTGTGCGCGCGCGCGCGTCCCTCCCTCGCAGTGTGTGCGCACGCGCGCGCCCCTCCCTCGCAGTGTGTGCGCGCGCGCGCGTCCCTCCCTCGCAGTGTGTGCGCGCGCGCGCGTCCCTCCCTCGCAGTGTGTGCGCACGCGCGCGTCCCTCCCTCGCATTGTGTGCGCGCGCACTTCCCTCCCTCGCAGTGAGTGTGCGCGCGTCCCTCCCTCGCAGTGAGTGTGCGCGCGCGCGTCCCTCCCTCGCAGTGAGTGTGCGCGCGCGCGTCCCTCCCTCGCAGTGAGTGTGCGCGCGCGCGTCCCTCCCTCGCAGTGAGTGTGCGCGGGCGCGTCCCTCCCTCGCAGTGAGTGTGCGCGCGCGCGTCCCTCCCTCGCAGTGAGTGTGCGCGCGCGCGTCCCTCCCTCGCAGTGAGTGTGCGCGCGTGCGTCCCTCCCTCGCAGTGAGTGTGCGCGCGCGCGTCCCTCCCTCGCAGTGAGTGCGCGTGCGCGCGTCCCTCCCTCGCAGTGTGTGTGCGCGCGCGCGTCCCTCCCTCGCAGTGTGTGTGCGCGCGCGCGTCCCTCCCTCGCAGAGTGTGTGCGCGCGCGTCCCTCCCTCGCAGAGTGTGCGCGCGCGCGCGTCCCTCCCTCGCAGTGTGTGCGCACGCGCGCGTCCCTCCCTCGCAGTGTGTGCGCGCGCGCGCGTCCCTCCCTCGCAGTGTGTGCGCGCGCGCGCGTCCCTCCCTCGCAGTGTGTGCGCACGCGCGCGTCCCTCCCTCGCATTGTGTGCGCGCGCACTTCCCTCCCTCGCAGTGAGTGTGCGCGCATCCCTCCCTCGCAGTGAGTGTGCGCGCGTCCCTCCCTCGCAGTGAGTGTGCGCGCGCGCGTCCCTCCCTCGCAGTGAGTGTGCGCGCGCGCGTCCCTCCCTCGCAGTGAGTGTGCGCGCGCGCGTCCCTCCCTCGCAGTGAGTGTGCGCGCGCGCGTCCCTCCCTCGCAGTGAGTGTGCGCGCGCGCGTCCCTCCCTCGCAGTGAGAGTGCGCGCGCGTGTCCCTCCCTCGCAGTGTGTGTGCGCGCGCGCGTCCCTCCCTCGCAGTGTGTGTGAGGGTGTCCTCCCCTTTTTGTGTGTGTATGCGTATAACTCACTCACTAACTATGTGTCTGTGTGTCCCTCCCTCGCTTTGTGAGTGTGTGTGTGTGCACGTGACCCTCTCTCATTGTGTGCGCGTCGCTCTCGCTGTGTGTGTGTCCCTTATGCTGTGCGTGTGTCCGTGTCCCTCACTTGCTGTGTGCGTGTGTCCCTCCCTCGCTGTATGTGCTTATCCCTCTCTCGTGTTTGCGCGCGTCCCTCCCTCGCAGTGAGTGTGCGCGTCCCTCCCTCGCAGTGAGTGTGCGCGTCCCTCCCTCGCAGTGAGTGTGCGCGTCCCTCCCTCGCAGTGAGTGTGCGCGTCCCTCCCTCGCAGTGAGTGTGCGCGTCCCTCCCTCGCAGTGAGTGTGCGCGTCCCTCCCTCGCAGTGAGTGTGCGCGTCCCTCCCTCGTGTATGTGTGTGTGTGTGCGTGCGTGTCCCTCCCTCACTGTGTGCGTGACCCCTCACTGTGTGTGTGTGTGTGTGTGTGTGTGTGTGTGTCCCTCCCTCGCTGTGTGTGTGTCCCTCCCTCGCTGTGTGTGTGTGTGTGTGTGTGTGTGTGTGTGTGTGTGTGTCCCTCCCTCGCTGTGTGTGTGTCCGTCCCTCCCTCGCTGTGTGTGTGTGTGTGTCTATTTTTTAAACTAAAAGTCTGTAACTTAAGACTCCAATGAAATAGTCTTTAAAGTGTTCAAAGAACGTAAGCAGATTGGGATCCGTGTACACAACCGTCTCCAACACGCTGTTTGTGACTACATATTAAAATGTCGTAAGGCTAGTACCAAACTCAATAGTTCTTTCTCAATCTTGGTCAATATTTCTTTCTAATGGTCGAATGCCTCCTGGCATTGTTCTGTCCATCTGTTCTTCTTCAGCAAATTGTCTAATGTTCCCACTACACTGCTGACGTTTGGAACAAATTTCCGATATAATCCGCTGACTCCTAAGAAGCAAAGCACCTTTAAATTCGGGGTTGGTCGTGGAAATTCCTGGGTAACTTTTGTCTTTGTGTTCCATGGGGTCAACTTTCCATGACCGATGTTTTGTAACAAGAACATCACGTCTGCTTTCGTGAATTTAGTTTTGTTTAATTTTATCACCAGCTTAGTTACACGTATTCATTCAAAGAGCTCTGCCAACTGTACCAAGTGATCTTTCCAGGACCGAGTAAAGATCACTACATCGTCCAAACGTTTCACAGATTATTAATCAGGCCACAACTCTGTTCAAGGATGTAATCACAGATGCGTTCTCACAGATTTAACTGATAAAGTTTCGACGAGATTTCCATTTATCCAATGTAAAATATCTGTATATGGGAAAAGTTAAGGTGATCTTAGATGTCAGTTATCTGTATGTTATGGTAATGTGTTTAAAGAATAGAAAAACAAATGAGACCGTGTTTGAATTATGATGGTTCTTTTTTGAGAGAGAAGGCGTTATGAACGTGTAAAGGGTATTGTACCTTTAAGAGAGTTGAAGGATTTACAAGCACAGTGAGTTCTGGAAAATTTACAATGTAGCATTTGGTTCAGCAGCTGGCAGTACCTGGGTGGCTATGAGACAAAAAATAAAATCAAATTTGTTCAATCCGTTTAAATTACGTCCCAAGAAGCTAAACTGCAATCGAGTTTAAATTTTGCATTTGGCAATATTATAAAAAAATGAAATGAGCCGATGGTTTATGGTATGAAGCTGTAAGCGAAATTGACCAGTTCGGTGAGAACTGTCACGTCACCAACATCTGCAGACTGCTCGGATAATAGCTCTCTTAAATTCACCTATATTTATCTATGATCTGTGAAACAGAAACACTACGGAGAATAAAAGAAGACAGAGGAAGATACAAAGAGAAGATTCGACAGCTGGCAGGTTCTGAAATTTGTCTGCTTTGGTAAATCTGAATTGGGGGTTTTTATCGGACCAGTATTGTAGAAGGGAAAGTAAAAGATAGGTCAGAGAAAGGAGTTGCAAATAGTTGTTAGGTAATTATTCCCTGTCAGACTTTAAAACAAAGTTGTTATTTTTACTTTAAATACTGACCTTTAGGATGGCTCTTGGCCGTCCGAATTTTTACAGGTTACAGCATGGGCTAAATCTTTTCTGTCTTGCAAGTTTAAATTAGCGTGAGGGGTGGGGGTGAGGATGGGGTTTATCCCGTGTTGTAACACTTTAACCCTGATTTCTCTGCAAAGATGCTGCCAGATCTGCTGAGCTTTTCCAGCATATTCCTGTCTTAGATTTCTGGTTTACGAAATCTGCAGTTCTCTTGACTTTCTTACGCGTATCTGCAGCCTTGGCTGAAATGCTCGAGGATAGGAAGGCAGCTAATGTTTTTACATTAGTTGTAATACGGCTGCAAGGAAAACCCAGGGAACTACAGACCAGTGAGTTTGATGTCAAGGATGGTGAGTGTTTGTAGGAGATTCTGAGAGGCAGGATTTACATGCATTTGGAAAGGCAAGGACTGATTAGGTATATTCAGCACGGATTTATGTCTGGGAATCCATGTCTCACAAACTAGATTGCAGTTTTTGAAGAGGTGATCGGAAAGATAGATGAAGTTAAAGCAGCATGCGTAGTCTATGTGGACCAGAGTGAGGCCCAACAATGTTCCTCATGGTAGCCTGGGTCATAAAGTTACATCACAGGGGATCAGTGAGAGCTAGCCAATTAGACACAAAATTGGCTTGACAGTAGTAGGTAAATGATGCTGGGAGAGATGTGTTGTCCAAATTGGAGGCTCGTGACCAGTGGTGTGCCACAAGAAACAGTCTGCTGCTGTTCATTGTTTTTGTAAATGATTTAGATGAGAATATAGGAACCATTGGTAGTAAGTTCGTAGACAAACCCCACACAATTGCTGTTAATAGTGGACAGTAAAGAATGTTATCTTAGAGAACAATGAGATCGCGATCAACTTGGAAATTGGGCTGAGGATTGGCAGGTAGAGCTTCATGCAGATATATGTGAGTAATTGCATTTTGTTAGACAAGCCATGGCAGTATTTACACAGCTAACGGTAGGGCATTGGGGATTGTATTCGAACAGAGTGACCCAGGGTGCAGGTACATGGTTCCTTGAAAGTGGAGTCGCAGATAGACAGTGTTGTGAAGAAGGCATTAGGCACACTTACCTACATCAGTCAGACATTGAGTCCAGAAATTGGGACATCATGTTGTGGCTGTACAAGGCCACATTTGGAGTACTGAGTACAATTATTGTGGCCCTGCTGTAGGAAGGATGTTATAACCTGGAAAAGGGACAAAGTATTTAAAATGATGTGACGGAGACGGGAGGTTTTGAGATATATGAAGAGGCAGGGATTTTGTTCCTTTTGCGTAGGAGGCTGAGGAGTGACCTTACAGAGGTTTATGAATTCAAGAGTGACATGGTTAGGATAAATAGACAAGGTCTTTTGCCCAGGGTGGGGGTGTCCAAAATCAGAGAGGATAAGTGTAAGGTGAGAGGGAAGAGATTAAAAAGAGATCTAAGGGCAGCTGTTTCTCACAGAGATTGGTGTATATATGTAGCGAGCTGTCAGAGGAAGAGGTATTGGTGAGTGCAATTACAACAATTGAAAGACAATCTGATGTGTACATGAATATGAAAGGTTTGGAAGTTTAGGAAACCTGGTGAGCATGGATGAGTTGGGCCAAAGGGTCTGTTTGCATGTTGTATGACTCTAAGAGTCTACGACTCGAGAACTCCTCTTTCATCACTAATTCTTCATTGCACTCAATTATTTTCCAAGTCAAGACTCCTCTGTAAATACTTTCAATGATTCAACTCGCTGAACTTTCTTAAATACAGAATTCTTGGCATTGTGGTGCTGTACACCACATCAGTAGCGGCAGCTGAAACAGCATTATATTCATACACAATCTGTAACTTTTTGACTGGGATAATCCCTCAGTCGACTCTTTCCCCCAAGCTGACAACTCTGACATCTCCCTGGGAATGCGGAAAATTATTCAGCTACGTCCAGTTCTCAAATAGAGAAATAGTTACAATCTGTCTAATTATCACAACATCAGTGTTTTCACAAAAGTCAAATTAGTTGTTGGTTTTTTTCTGACAGAGCTGTCAGGCAGCACAGAAATAACCTGCTCAGTGTGGTATCTGATAGGTACCCATGTGGAGATGGTGCTGTTGTGGAAATGTCACTGGATTACTAATCCAGACCAGGTTGATGCTCTGGCAGCTGGTGGATTAAAACAATTAATAAAATATCAAGAATTAAAATCTGCTGTCAGTAATAGTGATCTTGAAACCAACGTCGATTGTAAACATCGGTTTCCTTCCCCAATGTACTTTCAGGAAGTAAATCTCCCGTGCTTTCCTGGTCTGGCCTAAAAGTGACTCCAGATACACGACTTATGATAAACTCTTCAATGGTCTCTAAAACAGACAAGCAAGACACTCAAATGTATCAAACTGCTCCGAGACTTGGAAGGATAAAACCGACAGAAAACTCGGTATCGGAAAAGGGAATGGGAAACAGTCCTGTTAACACTGCAGAGACATCCTTCTTAACATCAGAGATCCTCTGACAGCTGTACTCCAGCTGTCTCCTGATCCCTTTAGTGTTCAGAAATCCTTATTTATATTCAATGTCCTGGTTTCCACAGCCTTATGTGGGAGAGAACTCCCCAGGTTCATCAGTCTGTGAGTGCAGACATTTATTATCATCTCAATGCAGTGTGACCTGTCTGTACCTAATACTGTGGCTCCTTGTTTTAGACGTCCTAGCCAGTGGAATTACCAACCCTGCTTCCAATCTGTCTCGACCAGTCTGGGTTTTATATATTTCATTGATATCTCCATTCGTTTTCCTAAAGCCCATGGACTACAGGCCCAATCCAGTCAATGCAAGAGCTGCCCCACAAGAAGCCAGTGATCCGAGAGATCGGTCTGGTCATCCTTCACTGCTCTCCATCAATGTTAGGTTTGTTCTTTATGAGGTACGGAGACCAACAATGCACACAATACTGCACAATGTTCGAGATGGGGTCTCACCAAGGCCCTATACAGCTGCAGTAAGACACCCTTACTCCTGGACTTAAATCTCCCTGAAATGAAGGTCAACACAACATTTATCTTCCTAACTGCTTTCTTTCCTGCAATATTGCTGTCAGTAACTGGTGTACAAGGATATCCAGGATCCAGGTCCTTTTCAATGTTACAGGTCTCCTCTTGTTGGGTCTGTGTTCACTGGTCAGTATGTCAATGCCATTCCCAGTATTGACTTCTGGGTTCAGAACTCACTGCCCTGCATGGTCCTCGGAGGGCTGCACAGAAGAAACAAGGCAGAACATAAATCACTTTAAAGATCAACATGTTTCAACGAATCCCTTTTCAAATGATAGGTTGCTGTACTATTGTTCCCACCAAAATACACACCGTCACATCCACCCCCATTGCTCTCCATCTGCCACGTATTTGCCCATTCACTCCACTTGTCTCAATCACCTTGCAGCTTTTCTACATCCTCCTCACCCACGCACAATCCGACCTCGTTTAGTGCTTGCAGCAGATTGGGAATATTGCATTTGATTCCCTCAACGAAATGGTTGACATGCATTGGGAACAGCTAAGACCCAAGCACCGATCCTTGCGACACACCATGTTCCTTCCACTTCAAAACATAGAACATAGAACAATACAGCACAGAACAGGCCCTTCGGCCCACGATGTTGTGTCGAACCTCTAACCTAGATTAAGCACCCATCCATGTACCTATCCAAATGCCGCTTCAAGGTCACCAATGATTCTGACTCTACCACTCCCACGGGCAGCGCATTACATGCCCCCACTACTCTCTGGGTAAAGAACCCACGCCTGACATCTCCCCTATACCTTCCACCCTTCACCTTAAATTTATGTCCACTTGTAACACTCTGTTGTACCCGGGGAAAAAGTTTCTGACTGTCTACTCTATCTATTCCGCTGATCATCTTATAAACCTCTATCAAGTCACCCCTCATCCTTCGCCGTTCCACCGAGAAATGTCCGAGAACTCTCAACCTATCCTCGTACGACCTACTCTCCATTCCAGGCAACATCCTGGTAAATCTTCTCTGCACCCTCTCCAAAGCTTCCACATCTTTCCTAAAATGAGGCGACCAGAACTGCACACAGTACTCCAACTGTGGCCTAACCAAAGTCCTGTACAGCTGCAACATCACTTCACGACTCTTGAATTCAATCCCTCTGCTAATGAACGACAATACTCCATAGGCCTTCTTACAAACTCTATCCACCTGAGTGGCAACCTTCAAAGATCTATGTACATAGACCCCAAGATCCCTCTGTTCCTCCGCCTGACTAAGAACCCTACCATTAACCCTGTATTCCGCATTCTTATTTGTTCTTCCAAAATGGACAACCTCACACTTGGCAGGGTTGAACTCCATCTGCCACTCCTCAGCCCAGCTCTGCATCATATCTAAGTCCCTCTGCAGCCGACAACAGCCCTCCTCACTGTCCACAACTCCACCTATCTTCGTATCATCTGCAAATTTACTGACTCACCCTTCGACTCCCTCATCTAAGTCATTAATAAAAATTACAAACAGCAGAGGACCCAGAACTTTACCCTGCGGAACTCCACTTGTAACTGGGCTCCAGGCTGAATATTTAACATATACCACCACTCTCTGCCTTCGACCGGTTAGCCAGTTTTCTATCCAATTGGCCAAATCTCCCTCTATCCCATGCCTCCTGACTTTCCGCATAAGCCTACCATGGGGAACCTTATCAAATGCCTTACTAAAATCCATGTACACTACATCCACTTCTCTACCCTCATCCACATGCTTGGTCACCTCCTCGAAGAATTCAATAAGACTTGTAAGGCAAGACCTACCCTTCACAAATCGTGCTGGCTGTCCCTAATCAAGCAGTGTCTTTCCAGATACTCGTAAATCCTATCCCTCAGTACCCTTTCCATTACTTTGCCTACCACAGAAGTAAGACTAACTGGCCTGTAATTCCCGGGTTTATCCCTATTCCCTTTTTTGAACAGGGGCACAACATTCGCTACTCTCCAGTCCCCTGGTACCACCCCCGTTGCCAGTGAAGACGCGAAGATCATTGCCAACGGTACTGCAATTTCCTCTCTTGCTTCCCACATAATCCTAGGATATATCCCGTCAGGCCCGGGGGACTTGTCTATCCTCAAGTTGTTCAAAATGTCCAACACATCTTCCTTCCTAACAGGTATCTCTTCTAGCTTAACAGTCCGTTTCACACTCTCCTCTTCAACAATATGGTCCCTCTCGTTCGTAAATACTGAAGAGAAGTACTTGTTTAAGACCTCTCCTATCTCTTCCGACTCAATACACAGTCTCCCTCTACTGTCCTTGATCGGACCTACCCTCGTTCTCGTCATTCTCAGGTTTCTCACATACGCATAAAATGCCTTGGGGTTATCCTTGATCCTATCCGCCAAGGATTTTTCATGACCTCTCTTAGCTCTCCTAATCCCTTTCTTCAGGTCCCTTCTGGCTATCCTGTATCCCTCCACTGCTCTGTCTGAACCCTGTTTCCTCAACCTTATGTAATCCTCCTTCTTCCTCTTTACTAGACATCAACCTCCCTCGTCAACCAAGGCTCCCTCACACGACCATTTCTTTCCTGCCTGATAGGTACATACATATCAAGGACACGTCGTATCTGCTCCTTGAAAAAGTTCCACATTTCCACCACATCCTTCCCTGACAGCCTATGCTCCCAACGTATGCTCCTCAAATCCTGTCTTACAGCATCGTAATTTCCCTTCCCCCAATTGTAAAATCTACCTTGTTGTGCGCACCTATCTCTCTTCATAACCAAGGTGAAAGTCACAGAATTGTGGTCACCATCACCAAAATGTTCACCCACTAACAAGCCCACCACTTGTCCCGGTTCATTACCGAGTACCAAATCTAATATGGTTGACACTCTACATACTGCGTTAGAAAAGCTTCCTGGACACACTGCACAAACACCGCCCCATCCAATCTACTTGATCTAAAGAGCTTCCAATCAATATTGGGGAAGTTGAAGTCGCCCATGACTACGACCCTGTGGCTTCTGCATCTTTCCAAAATCTGTTTCCCAATCTGTTTCTCCACATCTCTGCTGCTATTGGGGGGCCTATAATAAACACCCAAGAAGGTGACTGCACCTTTCCTATTTCTGACTTCAGCCCATACTACCTCCAGAGGCAGACCCCCCTCAAACTTCCTTCCTGCAGCCGTTATACCATTTCTAATTAGCAATGCCACCCCCCCTCCTTTTTTACCACCCTCCCTAATCTTACTGAAACATCTGTAACCAGGAACCTCCAACAGCCATTTCTGTCCCTCATCTATCCATGTTTCTGTGATGGCCACAACATCGTAGTCCCAGGTACCGATCCACGCCTTAAGTTCACCCACCTTATTTCTGATACTCCTTGCGTTGAGGTATACGCACTTGAGCCCATCTCTGTGTCCGCAAGTAGTCCCTGTCAGTGCTACCTTCTCCACAGCCTCCCTACAGTCTTGGGCATCCTGACACACAGCTAGCTTACTTGCTGGACTACAAGTCCGGATCCCATCCCCCTGCCAAATTAGTTTAAACCCCCCCCCCCCGAAGAGTGCTAGCAAACCTACCCCCCAGGATATTGGTGCCCTTCTGGTTCAGGTGCAACCCGTCCTGTTTATACAGGTCCCACCTTCCCCAGAATGCAGTCCAATTGTCCAAATATCTGAAGCCCTCCCTCCGACACCATCCTTGCAGCCACGTGTTCAACTGCACTCTCTCCCTATTCTTTGCCTCACTGTCACGTGGCACCTGCAACAACCCAGAGATGACGACTCTGTCTGTCCTAGCTTATAGCTTCCAGCCTAACTCCTTGAGCTCTTGAATGACCTCCCCACCCCTCTTCCTACCTATGGCGTTGGTGCCAATGTGTACCACGACTTCTGGCTGCACACCCTTCCCCTTAAGGATTCTGAAGACATGGTTCGAGACATCTCAGACCCTAGCACCCGGGAGGCAACAAACCATCCGAGAGTCTCGCCCATGTCCACAGAACGGCCTGTCCGTCCCTCTAACTAGAGAGTCCCCTATAACTAGCGCTCTCCTCCTCTCCCCCTTTCCCTTCTGAGTCTCAGAGCCACAGACCCCTTCACTGCAGCTTACACCTGCAAGGCTGTCCCCCCCAACATTTTCCAAAGCTGTATACTTATTTTTTAGGGGAACGACCACAGGGGAACCCTGCACTGCCTGCTTCTTCCCCTTCCCACCTCTAACTGTTACCCAGCTACCTCTGTTCTCCGGCGTAACTATGTCCCTGTAGCTTCTATCAATCACCCTCTCAGCCTCTCGAATAATCCTCAGTTCATCCAGCTCCAGTTCCAGTTCCCTAACTCGTTTGGTGAGGATCAGGATCTGACTGCATTTCCTGCAGACGAATTCGGCAGGAGTATCGTTGGTCACCCCTACCTCAAACATCCTGCAGGAGGATTCCACCGCCTGCGCTGCCATGACTGTATACTTTGTTTCTTAAAACAAGAACACTGAGTCAATAACACTGAGTCACTTACCTGTGGACTTTAAAGTTAGGTTAGAGGAGGAGGGTGGGAGGGAGGCCCGACGAAAGTAGGACCTGGGGTCTAGAACACACCCACTCAAATACTAATCACTTACCTTCCCGCCCAGCTATGCGCTGCAACCTCACTTCCGCTGCCCGCTACAGGTAAGTAATTTTGAAACAAACTGTCTTACCTTAGCTGTAGTCTCCCGGGTTCGCTTTTCCTCGGCCGCTGCTCCCACTCAAATATATGGTTTATTCATGTTCACTGTTTCCTGTCATCTCTCTTATTCTAAAACCATGTTGATATTTTAGCCCTAATCCTGTAACATCTAATTTTGCATACAAGGCCAGAGTCTGTACAAAGATCTTTCTGAAAATCCAGATGCATTGCATCCATTGCTTCTCCCTCTGTATCAACCAGTCATTTTCTCAAGTATGATTCCCATTTCATGTTGACCCATTACATAAAATCTCTGAGCATCAATAAGATCAGGGTTGATCATATCACGGCCTCAGCTCCACGGACCCGTTCGCTCTCCATAACCCACTGTTCCTTTAATGCCCAAAACATTATCTATCTGAGCTTTGAAAACCTTCAATGAGAACGCCTCAACTATTTCAGTGGGCATGGAATTCCACTGATTCACAATCTTCTTGGTCAAGAAGTTCCTTCTCAATTCAGTCCAAAATCTGCTCCACCTAATTTTGAGATTTTGCCCTCTTGCCCAAGTTCCTCCTGCTACTGGAAACATCCTCTCTGTTTCTATCCTATCTATTCCAATCATAATCACATATGTTTCTATCTGATCCTCCCACATTATTTCAAATTTCAATCAATATATAATTCTAGTCCACTTAGTATCTCCTCATAAGCCAACCCCCTCAACTGCAGAACCAACATAGCGAACTTCCTCTGTATCCATTGTAGCCAGGACATCCTTTCTCAAGTAGGGAGACCAAAGCTGCACACAGTATTGCAGGTGTGACCTCCCCAGCACCCTGTCCAGCTGCAACACAACTTCCCTGAGTTCAAAATCAATCCTTTTCGCAATGAAGGACTCAATTCCATTTGCCTTGTTAATTATTTGTTGTACCTGCAGGTCAACTTCTGTGATCCATGCACCAGGACATCCTGGTCCCTCTGCACAGGCGCATGCTGCATTTTTACCATTCAAATAATAGATTTTTTTAACTTGTATTCCTACCAAAATGGATGGCTTCACATTTATTATAATTGTACTCCATCTGCAAGACCTTTGCCCACTCACTTATAATATTTATGTTCCGTTGTAAAGTTTATCAGTTCTCTGCACACTTTGCTCTGCCACTCATTTTAGTATAATCTGCTATCGTTGAGACACTACATGTGGACCCCAACTCCAAAACGTCGATGTAAGCTGTGAATAATTGCGGTTCCAGCATCGATCCCAGAGGCACACCACTAGTCCCTGATCAGTAACCAGAGAATCACTCATATATTCCCACTCATTGCTTCCTGTTAATTAACCAATCCTCGATCCATGTTAATGCATTACCCGTAATGCCATGCATCTTTACCTTCCACAGCAGCTGTTTTTGGTGGCACTGTGTCGAATGCCTTTTGTTAATGTCGGTACACTACATCTACTGGGTCTCCGTGGTCATAATGTCTTCATAGATTTCTAGTAAATTAGTTAAGCATAACCTGTCTTTCATGAACTAATGCAGTGTCTGTCAAACGGGACAATTTCTATCTAGATGCATGCTATTTATTCCTTGATTAAAGATTGACATGTTTTCCCCACTGCACATGTTAGGCTTAACTGTGTATAATTCGCCACTTTTTTCCTACTTCCCTTTTTAAACAATGGTGTCTGATTTCCTGTTTTCCAAACTTCTGGAACTGCATTAGAGTCAGGTGAATTTAGAAAAGTTCCACAAATGCATTTGGTATTTCTCCCACCTTTCTGTTAGTACCCTGGGATGCATTGCATCAGGTCCTGGAGACTTACCTACCTTTAGATCCATTAGCTTGCACAACATTCTCTCCATCGTGGGAATGGTTGTTTCCAGGTCCTCACCTACCTTCCTACCTTCCTCCCTTTGACAATTACTGGCATGTTATTGGTGTCCTTCACTGTGAAGATCGACTAAATATTTGTTCCATTGCTTGGCCATTTCCTCATATCCCATTAATGAAATCCCTTTCTCACCCTCTAAAGGACTAATGCTTACCTGAGCCACTCTTTTAGTTTTATATATTTATATAATCTTTTGATATCTGTCTTTATACTCTGAGGTAGTTAACTCTCATAATCTATCTATTTTATATTTCTTGACAGTTTTTTTGTTGCTCTTTTGACCTTTAAAGTTTTCCCAATCTTTTAGTTTTGCACTGGTCTTTGCCATTGCTTATGCCATTTATTTTAATTTGATAGCCTACGTTATTGAGACATCCATGGCAGCTTACCTTTTTTCCTACAGTCCCTCTATTTCACTGTGATTTGCTGTTGCAGAGCACTTGGAAAAATTGCTTTGAAAGCCTACCACTGTTCATATACAGTTCCACCATAAAGTATTTGCTTCCAGTTAACATTACCCAACTCTTCCCTCATTCCATTGTTGTCTACTTTGTTTAAGCATAGGACCCTGTTATTGGATTTTACCTTCTCACCTTCCATCTCTATTCTAAATTCAACCATACTTTCAGTCCCAATAATTTCTCCCAAAGCATCGATTTATTAATTTCATTCTTTTTCTCTTGAGACTTAGGCTTTCCAGTCTTCCTGGGAAGATTTGATTTCTTTTCTTCTGTGAGGACATCACTAAAATAATTGCTTCATAGTTCTGCTATTGCTCTGTTCTCTATTCTCCTTCCACTGGGTTCAGACTGCAACGAAGCTGCTCTTGGTTACTCTTACCTGTTCCATTGACAGTTCACTCTAATAATTCTTGTCAATATTCTCTTCAGAAACCCATCAATTCATGTTCCACACCTTACTTGTTGGGGGAGAGATTAGCCAACCAGTAAAAACCATGATATGGAGTCGCTGGTTTTGGACTTGGTTGGACAAGGTCAAAAATCAAACGACACCAGGTTAGAGCCCAATGGGTTTATTTGTAAACACAAGGTTTCATTGCGCTGCTCCTTCATCAGGTGTAAGAGAGAGGAAGACTTTAACCACAGAAGTTATAAGGAAAAGATGAAAGGGTTGTACAACTTGTGCACATGAATTGTCCACACAACTGAGATGGCTCTTCAATACTTAATCAGTTAGAATGGGGATGCAAATTTGATTGATTATTATGCAAATCACAGAATTTATTTCGAGTCACTGCCTGGAGTTACTTTCAGGTATATGAAGTAACACTTGCGGTCTGACAATGTATTCTAAGTGTGAGAACTTGATTGGACGCTGTCTGTGTCCTCACCTGGAGTCAGATTGGTTTTATTTACAAATTAGGAGTTTATAAAACATCACATTGACTGACTGAATACAAATTGTATGTTTTTGGAACAAAATAAAATGCATCTGCAAATACAAATGGTCAAATGCAAATTCTCCCCGCAAATTTATATGTGCATACGTGTGTGTGTATGTGGGAGAGAGGGGACCGTGTCTGTGTGAAGGGGGGAGATAGAGAGAGAGAGAGAGAGACACTCTATGTACATGAGAGAGAGTGAGGGGGATTGTGTGTGTGAGTGCGGGAGTGAGAGAGAGAGGCTGTGTGTTCATGCGTGCGTGTGACAGAGTGGAGTGTGCGTGTCTGTATGTGAGACAGGGATATTGAGATTGTGTGTGTGGAGCGGATAGGGAGAGTGTCCATCAGTGTATGTAACGGGGAGAGTGAGAGTACGTGCTTGTCCAGGCGAAAACACAGACAGATACAACACATCCCTTTCCCCCTCACACACACACATTCCGCGGTTTCAGAGCATCACCTCTCTGCAGCATCTGCCCCATTTGGTGTCCATGTTACAGACCCAGCTACAGCAACTACAGTCACCATGCTCCATCCAGAGGTGGGTCAGAAAATCCTCAGGTCTCCCTGAATGTGTGAGGCAGCTCACAGCACAACCTCCAGCAAATCATCCCCAGCCCCACCACTGATTTTTCAATAACAAGAGTCAGTCAAAAGCCCCTCAGCTACAAGCTAGATGCCTGGTCCTTAATAATTATACTCGAGGATTTTCCTCGTGTTACTGACTGCACGATCAACTGAGAGTACAAACAGAGGCGTTCCATTGGCAGTCCCATACCAAGTTTCAAACACTTGAGTCACAGCTGCTGGAACACTCCTGCCAATGGAACACCACATGAGACACATCGGGAAGTGAACAACAGTCTGACACACACCATTGCAATGTTTCTGAGCTTCACCATGCCAGCACTCGATGCACGATGGAGTCGAAAACTAAGGCCAACTAAGATACAGAAAAAAAGCAAATAATTTATTAACTGATAACTTGCTGAAAATATGGATAAGGAGATGAGGGGATTGAGATAACGGGATATGGGAGACAATGGTGGGTCCAATCCCAAGAAAGCAAACATTGCCAGGTCTGCTAGAATGGTCCATTGTCTCAAATTCTGAATCTTCTGCACAGAACCAGCCCAGACACTATAAACTGTGGTAAGGTAACAGCTAATATGGAGAACTGTGTTGGCCGTGCTAGTGGATTACTCGATAAACTGGATTATCTGCACAGCATGGGGACCATTGCAAACCTTTGCCAGGATATTGCAACCCTCTACCTTCACCCTCTGCCTCCTACCTTTGAGCCAGTTTTGTATCCACATGGCTTTCATATGAACCCACCCTGATCAAAAGATTATCATGCACAATGTTATTCAATGCCTTACTGAAGTCCATATCGACAATGTACACCACTCTACCTTAATCTTTTTAGTTGCTTCTTCAAAGAAATCTCAGTCAAGTCAGTGAGACACAATATTGCTTGCACAAAGACATGTTGACTATACCTAATCAATCGTTAGCTTTCAAAATGCGTGAAAACCGAATGGCTCATAATCCCCTCCAACAACTTATCCACCACTGACGTCAGACTCACTAACTTTTCCTTATTACCCTTCTTAAATCCCTTAAGTAGTGGCACCACGTTAGCCTACCTCCAGTCTTCCGACACTTGTGGCTATTAGTGATACCAACGTGCCCAGCAATCACTTCCCTAGCTTCCCACAGAGTTCTAGCGTGCATCTAATAAAAGCCAGGAGATTTTCCTGCATTTGCATGTTTTAAGACCTCCAGCAGCTCCTCTGTAATACAGACCCTTTCCAAGACGTCACTACTTTTTTCCCAATTTCTCTAGCTTCCATAACCTCCTGCACAGTAAACACTGATACAAAATATTCGTTTAGTACCTCCCCATTTCCTGTGGTTCTGCACATGGGCAGTTTTGCTGATCTCTAAGGACGTCCTATTCTCTCCACAGTTACTATTTTGTCCTTGATGTATTTGTAGAATTCCTTTGGAGTCTTCTTAACTCTATTTGGCAAAGCGATCAAATGTCCCCTTTTTATGCTCCAAATTTCCCACAGTATACTTTTGTTGCCTTCCGACTCTTCTCGTGATTCACTTTAAATCAGGAATTAAGAGGCTAATGGTGACCATTCCGATTGATGGAAAAATTGACCTGGTTCACTGACATGCTTTAAGGAAACAAACTGCCATTCTTACCTGGACTGGCCTACACGTGACTCCAGACCCACAGCAATGTGGTTGACTGCCAACTGCCCTCTGGGCAATTAGGGAAGGGTACTAGGTGCATGCCTAGCCAGGGACGCCCTCACCCCGTGAATGAATTAAGAAAACAACCCTCAATTCCTGCTGTCTATACCTGACATATGCTTCCCTTTTATCTGTGACCAGAACCTCAACCTCTCCAATCCTCCAGCATTCCTTACACGTATCAGCCTTACCCTTCACCCTAACAGGGCCATAATGTCTCTGTACTCCTGACATCTCATTTTTGAAGGCTTCCCACTTCTCAACTGACCCCCTTTTCTGAGAATATCTGTCCCAATCGTATTTGAAAAATTCTTAGTTAATATCATCAAAATTGGTTTTCAACAATTTCGAACTTTAAGTTTTAGACCTGCTTCATCCTTTTCCATCTCTATTTTAAAACTAATAGAATTATGATGACTTGCCATGAAGTGCTCCTGCACTGATACCAAAACCACCCCCTCCACACTGCCTTAATTCCCAAGGGTAAGGTGACATTTTGCTCCTTCTCTGTGATGGAGAGCATTGGTCAAGCAGCTGCAGGGTTGTAACTGAGATTGGGGTCAGCAGTCTTCGGCTCACTGGTTTGAATCGAACAATAATTCGTCTCAATGCCATTTTCATTGAGTGTGACAGAGGGATTGTCTGCCCGATACTGAGCTAGATTCCTCGTGCTATCTGATTGGTGTCACCTCGTTAACTACCGACCCCACCCCATCGTGTCCCTCTCATTCAATACCAGCCTGATTCTCCCACCCATCAAACTTGGAGGTAATTATCATCACCCGCATGCCCCTTGGTATTCCGTGATCTTTGGCACTGGTGCCATCTTTAAAAGGTCAGTTGGTACATGTTTAAGCTTTCTCAGGGTGGCACTGCCCTGCAGAATTTATCCTGACCATGGCAGATAAGGTGAAATTACACAATGGTTTGTTGACAGGGGCACGGAAGTTCTGATGGATGGGCTAGTACAGAGGAGGACCATTCTCTTCCCAGCGGGGGCCACACCACTCGACACAGCGAGCATGGTCTGGACTCACCACCCAGCATGCAGCACCATCTCTCTCTCTCTCTTCTTCTTTCCTATCTACTATATCTCCCTCACTAATAGCACTGGATGGATACAACAGTGTTGACTGACTTCCTCTGGACACGCCACCATCTCCCCCCACACAAATCAGCACGAATAGCAGGGTCACCCAATCCCACCCTTACTCCATCCTTCACCGTCTACGATTCCAGGACAAACAGCTCGGAATAGGACACCAACAGTGAAGCCGCGTGGTCGAGTGCCCGATATCCATTTCCCCCATTTACCTGTGTTTCTGTATTTGACTCTGTGGGTATCTATACGTAGGTGCAGATCTGACAGTCTCTGTGGTGTTTTAAATGACACAATCTCTCCATCAGCTAGCCTCCTTACTCTGCTGCAATGACAGCGGCAGAGGGTGGGAGGGAGAAAGGGCAGCAGCTCACAGCACCATCCAAACTGACAACACCATCAACACGTACACCTTCCCCCAACCCCCTCCACACCCGCCCCCCCAACACACACACACATAATGCTGGTAGGTGGAGGGTTGCAAATACTCTTAGGCCTATCAGAAATAAAATGCTCGCCTCCGAGTGAACCATTTTGTCAGGAGATTAGATGAATTGATTTCTCATTCTGTGACTTGCAATGCTTAAAAATTGTGTGAGTAAGTATTGAAAAGTCCCAAAAAAGGTCCAGTAATGTTGGTAATGACACAGGAACAACATTGTTTAGTATCAGACAAAACTGCTCTGTGCTTCCAAAGATATTATTTGAAAAATCAAACGGCCATGCAATTTGACAGATTCACAGCAAAGGATTTATTATCTTCTCAGAGTTAAAAAGTGTGCCACCGATGCAGTGGTGTGGATAGTCCAGCAGAGGGAGGTAGTGTATGAATCTAAATACAAAACTCAACGGCGAGCTCTGCTACCTCACAGCACCAGGCATCCGGGCTCGTGTACACCCTCAGGCGACTGTCTGTGTGGAGTTTCACATGCTCGCTGTGTCTGCGTGGGTTTCCACTGGGTGCTCTGGTTTCCACCCACAGTCCAACAATGTGGATGTTAGGTGAATTGGACATGCTAAATTGTCCATAGTGCCGAGGGGTGTGTAGGTTAGCTGCATTAGTCATGGGTAAGCGTAGGATAACATTTCAATGGGTCTGGGGGTGGGTTACTCTTCGAAGGGTCGGTGTGTACCTGTTGGGCCTGTTTCCACACTGTAGCGTTTTTATGAACTCTATGAACAACAGGGACAGACGGAGAGAGAGGAGGAAGAAGACTTTTATTCCAAGTTCAATCTAATTACTTCAAAAACAACTTTTCACAGAGATACAGACAGAGGTACACACAAACTGAGATACTGACACTAACACACATAACACATGCCCACAGAGATACGCGTGTAGATATGGACATTTACACACAAACATAACCCAACATACAGGCACACACAGTCTTTAAGACAGAGATATATACATTTTTTAGTTAATAAGTTATCATTGGTTCGTCAGAGAATGCAGGAGAATGGGGTTCTGAAATAATTTAGCCGTGATCAAATGTCATGGTAGAAAAGATGGTTCTCATTCTGCTCCAGTGTTCATTGCTCATATGATCTTTCCTGGTATTGTCTTTCCGCAAGGTCAGTGGAGATTGAATTTGATAAGCATTTGGTTTAGAAGAGTTAATGGGAATGTGGACAGGTTTGAGGGGCTGAGTGGTCGATATCTGTTTCTAATTGACAACTCCTTATATATCAAAAGAGTGGTGATTGGTTTGAGGAGAACACATTTTGAGAATAAGGACCGTTACATTTCAGACTGAGACAGGGATGCTCCTTTCTCTTTAGGGTTATACGATCTGTGATGTTCTCATCCCGAGGGAGCAGTGAAGACTGGGTTACTGAAAACACTCATGTTTGAGTTCCATAGAACTTTGATGAACTAGAGAATCCATGTTTATTGTGAACAGAGAGGAAAGTGATGTTTAGTAACAATCACATCAACAATGCACATTCAAAATGGTGCAGCAGGCTCAAGGGGCTGAATGGTCAGCTGCTGCCACTAACCCATATGTTGTTCTCTCAACCACTCAATACTGTTACAGAGGTAAAGAAAGATCCCATTCAGCCAGTCAACATCTTTATAATGAGACAGGTGGAGACCATTCTGCTCTCTAAGGATTTACACAGGAATAGATTCAACCCTTCTTATTCATATACCCATCCATTGCCTCTTAAATTTTGTAATTGTACCAGCCTCCATCACTTTCACTGCCAGCTCGCTCCATACACACACTACACTCTGTATGAAAAAGTTACCACGCAGGTATCTTTTTAATTTTCCCCTCTCACTTTAAATCTTTGCCCTCTGGTTTGGACTCTTCCTGCCTTGGAAGATAACCTTGGCTGATCCCGCATCCATGCCCCTCATGGCCTCTACAAGGTCAGAGTACTTCAGACCTGAGAATGAGAGCTGATCATATTGAACATATCAGACCCTAAGGAGAGTGTATTGGGCATAGCTGAGGAATGAGAGAATAAAACTAAGGATTTAATTTTAGAAAACAACAGACTCATTTTAACACAGGTACCATGAAGATTTTAACATATTGTACAAAAATTATGCAGACACATATAAATATACCTTCAAATTATAAATTACAAATCATTCCTAAATGGAGCTGGTAACAGGGATGGAGTAATTCAATCAGGAGAATGTTCAACGAGACCTTACCGAGTTCAGGTTGGTGTTTGGAGCAAATTATTGCATGTTTCAGATCAGAGAGGGAGAAAATGCAACCTGTCGTAGAAGCAACAGTCTTTGCTCCATCTCTACTTGTAATTCTCTACAACAACATATGAGAGCTGAAAACCAATCAGCCATCTTTATCACTCATGGAGGGTTCCTGTTGAGGATTCATTGGAATCTCTCCTCTGCCTGCAGCAAAGGGAATTCAGCCAAATCTAACTGTTCAACTGTTCCAGGAGAAACCCCAGTGCTATCAGCCTCTGTAAGGCAGAATAACTTCAGAGGTAGAATAACAATTGAAACTATCTCAATTTTGCTATTGTCATTAAATTAACTGTTATTTGGACAAAGCTTTT
>NW_027309975.1:372500-378666 GCF_047496795.1 Chiloscyllium punctatum | reverse complement strand
TTTGAGACTTGTAAGCCGGGTAGCTCAGCCGGGTTTGACCCGGCGGTTCTGCCGACGGTCTCGTCTTCGAGGCGGATGCCACCCCCGTGTACAGGCCGATTTTCGTGCATTTCCAACCGTGGGAAGTGGTCTAAAAGTCGATGGGAGTGAACGTGACTGCTCAACCCGACTCTGAGGCTTCTAACCCGGGTAGCTCGGCCGGGTTTGACCCGGCGGTTCTGCCGACGGTCTCGTCTTCGAGGCGGGTGCCTCCCCCGTGTACAGGCCGATTTTCGTGCATTTCGAACCGTGGGAAGTGGTCTAAAAGTCGATGGGAGTGAACGTGACTGCTCAACCCGACTTTGAGACTTGTAAGCCGGGTAGCTCAGCCAGGTTTGACCCGGCGGTTCTGCCGACGGTCTCGCCTTCGAGGGCGGACCCTCCCCCGTGTACAGGCCGGTTTTCGTGCATTTCGAACCGTGGGAAGTGATCCAAAAGGGAATGGGGGTGAACGTGACTGCCCAACCCGGCTTTGAGACTTGTAAGCCGGGTAGCTCAGCCGGGTTGGACCCGGCGGTTCTGCCGACGGTCTCGACTTCGAGGCGGGTGCCTCCCCCGTGTACAGGCCGATTTTCATGCATTTGCAACGGTGGGAAGTTGCCCAAAAGTCGATGGGAGTGAATGTGACTGCTCAACCCGACTTCGAGACTTGTAAGCCGGGTAGCTCAGCCGGGTTTGACCCGGCGGTTCTGCCGACGGTCTCGCCTTCGAGGGGGGAGCCTCCCCCGTGTACAGGCCGATTTTCGTGCATTTCCAACGGTGGGAAGAGGTTCAAAAGGGGATGGGAGTGAATGTGACTGCTCAACCCGACTTTGGCGCTTCCGAGCCGGGTAGCTCAGCCGGGTTTGACCCGGCGGGTCTGCCGACGGTCTCGTCTTCGAGGCGGGTGCCTCCCCCGTATACAGGCCGATTTTCATGCATTTCGAACCGTGGGAAGTGGTCCAAAAGGGAATGGGGGTGGACGTGTCTGCTCATACCGACTTTGAGACTTGTAAGCCGGGTAGCTCAGCCGGGTTTGTTCCGGCGGTTCTGCCGACGGTCTCGTCTTCGAGGCGGGTGCCTCCCCCGTGTACAGGCCGATTTTCGTGCATTTCGAACCGTGGGAAGTGGTCCAAAAGGGGATGGGAGTGAATGTGACTGCTCAACCCGACTTTGGCGCTTCCGAGCCGGGTAGCTCAGCCGGGTTTGACCCGGCGGGTCTGCCGACGGTCTCGTCTTCGAGGCGGGTGCCTCCCCCGTATACAGGCCGATTTTCATGCATTTCGAACCGTGGGAAGTGGTCCAAAAGGGAATGGGGGTGGACGTGTCTGCTCATACCGACTTTGAGACTTGTAAGCCGGGTAGCTCAGCCGGGTTTGATCCTGCGGTTCTGCCGACGGTCTCGCCTTCGAGGGGGGAGCCTCCCCCGTGTTCAGTCCGATTTCCATGCATTTCCAACCGTGGGAAGTTGCCCAAAAGGGGATGGGAGTGAATGTGACTGCTCAACCCGACTTTGGCGCTTCCGAGCCGGTTAGCACAGCCGGGTTTGACCCGGCGGTTCTGCCGACAGTCTCCTCTTCGAGGCGGGTGCCTCCCCCGTGTACAGGCCGATTTCCGTGCATTTCGAACCGTGGGAAGTGGTCCAAACGTCGATGGGAGTGAATGTGACTGCTCAACCCGACTTTGGCGCTTCCGAGCCGGGTAGCTCAGCCGGGTTTGACCCGGCGGTTCTGCCGACGGTCTCGTCTTCGAGGCGGGTGCCTCCCCCGTGTACAGGCCGATTTTCATGCATTTGGAACCGTGGGAAGTGGTCCAAAAGGGAATGGGGGTGGACGTGACTGCTCATACCGACTTTGAGACTTGTAAGCCGGGTAGCTCAGCCGGGTTTGACCCGGCGGTTCTGCCGACGGTCTCGCCTTCGAGGGGGGAGCCTCCCCCGTGTTCAGTCCGATTTTCGTGCATTTCCCACGGTGGGAAATGGTATCTTTCATTACGGGGACAAGGGTCTGAAGCGGTGAAGTCAGTAACCGGCATAGTTAAGGAAAGGGTTCGAATTTTCTCAACAGTACGAAAAAAGTGAGCAGGGAAGCTAGAGAAGGTGTCAGTGAGTCCCAAACGAGTGAACCGCAAAACTTAGGGAAATGCCCGAAAGCGTTTTAAAGGGTGAAATCGGGAACGAGGAAATGATGGGAAAGTGCCTGAAAGTGCTAAATGAGTAAACAGAAAAACGAAGAAAAATGTTTGAAAAGAAGAAGTGAGTAACCAGGAAAACTTAGAAAAATGTTCAAAACGAAGAAATCAGTAACCAGGAAAACTTAGAAAAATGATCAAAAAGAAGAAATGAGTAACCAGGAAAACTTAGAAAAATGTTTAAAAAGAAGAAATCAGTAACCAGGAAAACTTAGGAAAATGTTTAAAAAGAAGAAATCAGTAACCAGAAAAACTGCGAAAAATGTTTAAAAAGAAGAAATCAGTAACCAGAAAAACTGCGAAAAATGTTTAAAAAGAAGAAATCAGTAACCAGGAAAACTTAGAAAAATGTTTAAAAAGAAGAAATCAGTAACCAGGAAAACTTAGAAAAATGTTTAAAAAGAAGAAATCAGTAACCAGGAAAACTTAGAAAAATGTTATAAAAGAAGAAGTGAGTAACCAGAAAAACTTAGAAAAATGTTTAAAAAGAAGAAATCAGTAACCAGAAAAACTGCGAAAAATGTTTAAAAAGAAGAAATCAGTAACCAGACAAACTGCGAAAAATGTTTAAAAAGAAGAAATCAGTAACCAGGAAAACTTAGAAAAATGTTTAAAAAGAAGAAGTGAGTAACCAGAAAAACTTAGAAAAATGTTTAAAAAGAAGAAATCAGTAACCAGGAAAACTTAGAAAAATGTTTAAAAAGAAGAAATCAGTAACCAGAAAAACTGCGAAAAATGTTTAAAAAGAAGAAATCAGTAACCAGGAAAACTTAGAAAAATGTTTAAAAAGAAGAAATCAGTAACCAGAAAAACTTAGAAAAATGTTTCAAAAGAAGAAGTGAGTAACCAGAAAAACTTAGAAAAATGTTTAAAAAGAAGAAGTGAGTAACCAGAAAAACTTAGAAAAATGTTTAAAAAGAAGAAATCAGTAACCAGGAAAACTTAGAAAAATGTTTAAAAAGAAGAAGTGAGTAACCAGAAAAACTTAGAAAAATGTTTAAAAAGAAGAAATCAGTAACCAGAAAAACTTAGAAAAATGTTTAAAAAGAAGAAATCAGTAACCAGAAAAACTGCGAAAAATGTTTAAAAAGAAGAAATCAGTAACCAGGAAAACTTAGAAAAATGTTTAAAAAGAAGAAATCAGTAACCAGAAAAACTTAGAAAAATGTTTCAAAAGAAGAAGTGAGTAACCAGAAAAACTTAGAAAAATGTTTAAAAAGAAGTGAGTAACCAGAAAAACTTAGAAAAATGTTTAAAAAGAAGAAATCAGTAACCAGAAAAACTTAGAAAAATGTTTAAAAAGAAGAAATCAGTAACCAGAAAAACTGCGAAAAATGTTTAAAAAGAAGAAATCAGTAACCAGGAAAACTTAGAAAAATGTTTAAAAAGAAGAAATCAGTAACCAGAAAAACTTAGAAAAATGTTTAAAAAGAAGAAGTGAGTAACCAGAAAAACTTAGAAAAATGTTTAAAAAGAAGAAATCAGTAACCAGAAAAACGGCGAAAAATGTTTAAAAAGAAGAAATCAGTAACCAGACAAACTGCGAAAAATGTTTAAAAAGAAGAAATCAGTAACCAGAAAAACTTAGAAAAATGTTTAAAAAGAAGAAATCAGTAACCAGAAAAACTTAGAAAAATGTTTCAAAAGAAGAAGTGAGTAACCAGAAAAACTTAGAAAAATGTTTAAAAAGAATAAGTGAGTAACCAGAAAAACTTAGAAAAATGTTTAAAAAGAAGTGAGTAACCAGAAAAACTTAGAAAAATGTTTAAAAAGAAGAAATCAGTAACCAGAAAAACTTAGAAAAATGTTTAAAAAGAAGAAATCAGTAACCAGAAAAACTGCGAAAAATGTTTAAAAAGAAGAAATCAGTAACCAGGAAAACTTAGAAAAATGTTTAAAAAGAAGAAATCAGTAACCAGAAAAACTTAGAAAAATGTTTAAAAAGAAGAAGTGAGTAACCAGAAAAACTTAGAAAAATGTTTAAAAAGAAGAAATCAGTAACCAGAAAAACGGCGAAAAATGTTTAAAAAGAAGAAATCAGTAACCAGACAAACTGCGAAAAATGTTTAAAAAGAAGAAATCAGTAACCAGAAAAACTTAGAAAAATGTTTAAAAAGAAGAAATCAGTAACCAGAAAAACTTAGAAAAATGTTTCAAAAGAAGAAGTGAGTAACCAGAAAAACTTAGAAAAATGTTTAAAAAGAATAAGTGAGTAACCAGAAAAACTTAGAAAAATGTTTAAAAAGAAGAAATCAGTAACCAGAAAAACTTAGAAAAATGTTTAAAAAGAAGAAATCAGTAACCAGAAAAACTGCGAAAAATGTTTAAAAAGAAGAAATCAGTAACCAGGAAAACTTAGAAAAATGTTTAAAAAGAAGAAATCAGTAACCAGAAAAACTGCGAAAAATGTTTAAAAAGAAGAAATGAGTAACCAGGAAAACTTAGAAAAATGTTTAAAAAGAAGAAGTGAGTAACCAGAAAAACTTAGAAAAATGTTTAAAAAGAAGAAATCAGTAACCAGAAAAACTTAGAAAAATGTTTAAAAAGAAGAAATCATTAACCAGACAAACTGCGAAAAATGTTTAAAAAGAAGAAATCAGTAACCAGAAAAACTTAGAAAAATGTTTAAAAAGAAGAAATCAGTAACCAGAAAAACTTAGAAAAATGTTTAAAAAGAAGAAATGAGTAACCAGAAAAACTTAGAAAAATGTTTAAAAAGAAGAAATCAGTAACCAGAAAAACGGCGAAAAATGTTTAAAAAGAAGAAATCAGTAACCAGAAAAACTTAGAAAAATGTTTAAAAAGAAGAAGTGAGTAACCAGAAAAACTTAGAAAAATGTTTAAAAAGAAGAAATGAGTAACCAGAAAAACTTAGAAAAATGTTTAAAAAGAAGAAATCAGTAACCAGAAAAACTTAGAAAAATGTTTAAAAAGAAGAAATGAGTAACCAGAAAAACTTAGAAAAATGTTTAAAAAGAAGAAATCAGTAACCAGGAAAACTTGGAAAAAAACACTTAGAAAAATTTTCAGCAAAGTGTGAAAAATATTCTAAGTGTCAGCGGAGGAAAATGCTGCAGCATCGGGAAAGATTCGCAAACTTACACCGAACATGTGCTCCGAAGTGCCGGAGGAATTGGGTGAATTGAGCCCGGCAAATGGCCAGCTGTCGTTTTGTGCCTGCAGCCCGAAAACTTTAACTTTGTCTGTCGCGGAAGTCCGGACCGAGAAAAATCCAAACGGTTTTGACCGGACCGAGTTCCAGACCGATGCAGTCAAATTTGGAATTCAGACCCATTCAGTGCCACTTGTAGTTTTTCCGCAGTGAGGTTGGCGGGGTACCCGGAGATATATGGGAACACGATTTTTAGAACAAAATGGCGGCGCGGGACCGTTCTGAAAGGCATCCGAAAAACGGTTCCACGGGCATAGCACTTTAATGACAGGTATGAGTGCATGCCGGAGAGCTCTTGGAAGTCGAATTTTTGACACTTTGTCAATTTTTTGACAGATTTGACAAACTCTTTCTGTCTGTTCTAAGAGTCAGTCAGAGACTTGTGCGGCGGTCTTTTGACACTATTGGAGGGCGGGCAAACCCCACGTTGACTCCGGCCGTCCCTCCACAGGCGCTCGTGTCCAAAATGAAGGCGAGAGACGCGAGTGGCCTGGTTCCCTTGGGTGTTGCCAAGAAGGCTGCGGGCTGACCGTTGCCTGAGCACTCCCTAAAGCCTCTTGTGATGAGAGCAGACCTCGCCTGCCGCACGACCGGCTCTGGGAGTCGTTGGGCCGCTATTTGTGAATAGTCTGGTCCTCCTCTGCCACCCGGACAAGCGCGATGGCTCTGCCGCCCTGCGGTGCTCGTCACCCAGGTTTGGGGAACACGATACTCGTAACAAAAATAAAAGGCGGCTCGGGACCTGCAGGCGAAAGGGGTCCCGTGGTGCTAAGCACGTCGACTTCG
>NW_027309975.1:345000-355000 GCF_047496795.1 Chiloscyllium punctatum | reverse complement strand
CCGACTTTGAGACCTGTAACGCGGGTAGCTCAGCCGGATTTGACCCGGCGGTTCTGGCGACGGTCTCGCCTTCGAGGGGGGAGCGCCCCGCGTGTTCAGGCCGAATTTTGTGCATTTCCATCGGCGGGAAGAGGTCCAAACGGGAATGGGATTGAATGTGACTGCTGAAGCCGACATTGAGACCTCTAACGCGGGTAGCTCGGCAGGATTTGACCCGGCGGTTCTGCCGAAGGTCTCACCTTCGAGGGGGGAGCGCCCACCGTGTACAGGCCGATTTTCATGCATTTCCAACCGTGGGAAGGGGGCCGAAAGGGGATGGGGGTGAATGTGACTGCTCAACCCGACTTTGAGGCATCTAACCCGGGTAGCTCAGCCGGGTTTGACCCGGCGGTTCTGCCGACTGCCTCGCCTTCGAGGGGGGAGCGTCCCCCGTGTACAGGCCGATTTTCATGCATTTCGAACCGTGGGAAGTGGCCCAAAAGGGGATGGGGGTGAATGTGACTGCTCAACCCGACTTTGGCGCTTCCGAGCCGGGTAGCTCAGCCGGGTTTGACCCGGCGGTTCTGCCGACGGTCTCGTCTTCGAGGCGGGTGCCTCCCCCGTGTACAGGCCGATTTTCATGCATTTCGTACCGTGGGAAGTGGTCCAAAAGGGAATGGGGGTGGACGTGACTGCTCATACCGACATCGAGACTTGTAAGCCGTGTAGCTCGGCCGGGTTTGATCCGGCGGGTCTGCCGACGGTCTCGTCTTCGAGAGGGGGGCCTCCCCCGTGTACAGGCCGATTTTCGTGCATTTCCAACGGTGGGAAGAGGTTCAAAAGGGGATGGGGGTGAATGTGACTGCTCAACCCGACTCTGAGGCTTCTAACCCGGGTAGCTCGGCCGGGTTTGACCCGGCGGTTCTGCCGTCGGTCTCGCCTTCGAGAGGGGCGCCTCCCCCGTGTACAGGCCGATTTTCGTGCATTTCCAACGGTGGGAAGAGGTTCAAAAGGGGATGGGGGTGAATGTGACTGCTCAACCCGACTCTGAGGCTTCTAACCCGGGTAGCCCGGCCGGGTTTGACCCGGCGGTTCTGCCGTCGGTCTCGCCTTCGAGGGCGGAGCCTCCCCCGTGTACAGGCCGATTTTCGTGCATTTCAAACCGTGGGAAGCGGTCCAAAAGGGGATGGGAGTGAATGTGACTGCTCATACCGACCTTGGCGCTTCCGACCCGGGTAGCTCAGCCGGGTTTGACCCGGCGGTTCTGCCGACGGTCTCGCCTTCGAGGGGGGAGCGTCCCCCGTGTTCAGGCCGAATTTTGTGCATTTCGAACCGTGGGAAGTTGCCCAAAAGTCGATGGGAGTGAATGTGACTGCTCAACCCGACTTTGGCGCTTCCTAGCCGGGTAGCTCAGCCGGGTTTGACCCGGCGGTTCTGCCGACGGTTTCGTCTTCGAGGCGGGTGCCTCCCCCGTGTACAGGCCGATTTTCATGCATTTCGTACCGTGGGAAGTGGTCCAAAATGGAATAGGGGTGGACGTGACTGCTCATACCGACATTGAGACTTGTAAGCCGTGTAGCTCGGCCGGGTTTGATCCGGCGGGTCTGCCGACGGTCTCGTCTTCGAGGCGGGTGCCTCCCCCGTGTACAGGCCGATTTTCGTGCATTTCGAACCGTGGGAAGTGGTCCAAAAGGGGATGGGGGTGGACGTGACTGCTCAACCCGACTTTGAGGCTTCTAACCCGGATAGCTCGGCCGGGTTTGACCCGGCGGTTCTGCCGACGGTCTCGTCATCGAGGGGGGAGCCTCCCCCGTGTCCAGGCCGATTTTCGTGCATTTCCAACCGTGGGAAGTGGTCCAAAAGGGAATGGGGGTGGACGTGACTGCTCAACCCGGCTTTGAGACTTGTAAGCCGGGTAGCTCAGCCGGGTTTGACCCGGCGGTTCTGCCGACGGTCCCGCCTTCGAGGGCGGACCCTCCCCCGTGTACAGGCCGATTTTCGTGCATTTCCAACGGTGGGAAGAGGTCCAAAAGGGGATGGGAGTGAACGTGACTGCTCAACCCGACTCTGAGGCTTCTAACCCGGGTAGCTCGGCCGGGTTTGACCCGTCGATTCTGCCGATGGTCTCGTTTTGGAGGGGGGAGCCTCCCCCGTGTTCAGTCCGATTTTCGTGCATTTCGAACCGTGGGAAGTGGCCCAAAAGGGGATGGGAGTGAATGTGACTGCTCATACCGACTTTGGCGCTTCCGAGCCTGGTAGCTCAGCCGGGTTTGATCCAGCGGTTCTGCGGACGGTCTCGTCTTCGAGGCGGCTCCCTCCCCCGTGTACAGGCCGATTTTCATGCATTTGCAACGGTGGGAAGTTGCCCAAAAGGGGATGGGAGTGAATGTGACTGCTCAACCCGACTTCGAGACTTGTAAGCCGGGTAGCTCAGCCGGGTTTGACCCGGCGGTTCTGCCGACGGTCTCGCCTTCGAGGGGGGAGCCTCCCCCGTGTACAGGCCGATTTCCGTGCATTTCCAACGGTGGGAAGAGGTTCAAAAGGGGATGGGAGTGAATGTGACTGCTCAACCCGACTCTGAGGCTTCTAACCCGGGTAGCTCGGCCGGGTTTGATCCGGCGGTTCTGCCGACGGTCTCGTCTTCGAGGCCGGTGCCTCCCCCGTGTACAGGCCGATTTTCGTGCATTTCCAACGGTGGGAAGAGGTTCAAAAGGGGATGGGGGTGAATGCGACTGCTCAACCCGACTCTGAGGCTTCTAACCCGGGTAGCCCGGCCGGGTTTGACCCGGCGGTTCTGCCGTCGGTCTCGCCTTCGAGGGCGGAGCCTCCCCCGTGTACAGGCCGATTTTCATGCATTTGCAACGGTGGGAAGTTGCCCAAAAGTCGATGGGAGTGAATGTGACTGCTCAACCCGACTTTGAGACTTTTAAGCCGGGTAGCTCAGCCGGGTTTGACCCGGCGGTTCTGCCGACGGTCTCGCCTTCGAGGGGGGAGCCTCCCCCGTGTACAGGCCGATTTTCGTGCATTTCCAACGGTGGGAAGAGGTTCAAAAGGGGATGGGAGTGAATGTGACTGCTCAACCCGACTCTGAGGCTTCTAACCCGGGTAGCTCGGCCGGGTTTGATCCGGCGGTTCTGCCGACGGTCTCGTCTTCGAGGCCGGTGCCTCCCCCGTGTACAGGCCGATTTTCGTGCATTTCCAACGGTGGGAAGTGGTCCAAAAGGGAATGGGGGTGGACGTGTCTGCTCATACCGACTTTGAGACTTGTAAGCCGGGTAGCTCAGCCGGGTTTGTTCCGGCGGTTCTGCCGACGGTCTCGTCATCGAGGGGGGAGCCTCCCCCGTGTCCAGGCCGATTTTCATGCATTTCCAACCGTGGGAAGTGGTCCAAAAGGGAATGGGGGTGAATGTGACTGCTCATACCGACTTTGAGACTTTTAAGCCGGGTAGCTCAGCCGGGTTTGACCCGGCGGTTCTGCCGACGGTCTCGCCTTCGAGGGGGGAGCGTCCCCCGTGTTCAGGCCGAATTTTGTGCATTTCGAACCGTGGGAAGTTGCCCAAAAGTCGATGGGAGTGAATGTGACTGCTCAACCCGACTTTGAGACTTGTAAGCCGGGTAGCTCAGCCGGGTTTGACCCGGCGGTTCTGCCGACGGTCTCGTCTTCGAGGCGGGTGCCTCCCCCGTGTACAGGCCGATTTTCATGCATTTCGTACCGTGGGAAGCGGTCCAAAAGGGGATGGGAGTGAACGTGACTGCTCATACCGACTTTGGCGCTTCCGAGCCGGGTAGCTCAGCCGGGTTTGACCCGGCGGGTCTGCCGACGGTCTCGCCTTCGAGGGGGGAGCGTCCCCCGTGTTCAGGCCGAATCTTGTGCATTTCGAACCGTGGGAAGTTGCCCAAAAGTCGATGGGAGTGAACGTGACTGCTCAACCCGACTTTGAGACTTGTAAGCCGGGTAGCTCAGCCGGGTTTGACCCGGCGGTTCTGCCGACGGTCTCGTCTTCGAGGCGGATGCCACCCCCGTGTACAGGCCGATTTTCGTGCATTTCCAACCGTGGGAAGTGGTCTAAAAGTCGATGGGAGTGAACGTGACTGCTCAACCCGACTCTGAGGCTTCTAACCCGGGTAGCTCGGCCGGGTTTGACCCGGCGGTTCTGCCGACGGTCTCGTCTTCGAGGCGGGTGCCTCCCCCGTGTACAGGCCGATTTTCGTGCATTTCGAACCGTGGGAAGTGGTCTAAAAGTCGATGGGAGTGAACGTGACTGCTCAACCCGACTTTGAGACTTGTAAGCCGGGTAGCTCAGCCAGGTTTGACCCGGCGGTTCTGCCGACGGTCTCGCCTTCGAGGGCGGACCCTCCCCCGTGTACAGGCCGGTTTTCGTGCATTTCGAACCGTGGGAAGTGATCCAAAAGGGAATGGGGGTGAACGTGACTGCCCAACCCGGCTTTGAGACTTGTAAGCCGGGTAGCTCAGCCGGGTTGGACCCGGCGGTTCTGCCGACGGTCTCGACTTCGAGGCGGGTGCCTCCCCCGTGTACAGGCCGATTTTCATGCATTTGCAACGGTGGGAAGTTGCCCAAAAGTCGATGGGAGTGAATGTGACTGCTCAACCCGACTTCGAGACTTGTAAGCCGGGTAGCTCAGCCGGGTTTGACCCGGCGGTTCTGCCGACGGTCTCGCCTTCGAGGGGGGAGCCTCCCCCGTGTACAGGCCGATTTTCGTGCATTTCCAACGGTGGGAAGAGGTTCAAAAGGGGATGGGAGTGAATGTGACTGCTCAACCCGACTTTGGCGCTTCCGAGCCGGGTAGCTCAGCCGGGTTTGACCCGGCGGGTCTGCCGACGGTCTCGTCTTCGAGGCGGGTGCCTCCCCCGTATACAGGCCGATTTTCATGCATTTCGAACCGTGGGAAGTGGTCCAAAAGGGAATGGGGGTGGACGTGTCTGCTCATACCGACTTTGAGACTTGTAAGCCGGGTAGCTCAGCCGGGTTTGTTCCGGCGGTTCTGCCGACGGTCTCGTCTTCGAGGCGGGTGCCTCCCCCGTGTACAGGCCGATTTTCGTGCATTTCGAACCGTGGGAAGTGGTCCAAAAGGGGATGGGAGTGAATGTGACTGCTCAACCCGACTTTGGCGCTTCCGAGCCGGGTAGCTCAGCCGGGTTTGACCCGGCGGGTCTGCCGACGGTCTCGTCTTCGAGGCGGGTGCCTCCCCCGTATACAGGCCGATTTTCATGCATTTCGAACCGTGGGAAGTGGTCCAAAAGGGAATGGGGGTGGACGTGTCTGCTCATACCGACTTTGAGACTTGTAAGCCGGGTAGCTCAGCCGGGTTTGATCCTGCGGTTCTGCCGACGGTCTCGCCTTCGAGGGGGGAGCCTCCCCCGTGTTCAGTCCGATTTCCATGCATTTCCAACCGTGGGAAGTTGCCCAAAAGGGGATGGGAGTGAATGTGACTGCTCAACCCGACTTTGGCGCTTCCGAGCCGGTTAGCACAGCCGGGTTTGACCCGGCGGTTCTGCCGACAGTCTCCTCTTCGAGGCGGGTGCCTCCCCCGTGTACAGGCCGATTTCCGTGCATTTCGAACCGTGGGAAGTGGTCCAAACGTCGATGGGAGTGAATGTGACTGCTCAACCCGACTTTGGCGCTTCCGAGCCGGGTAGCTCAGCCGGGTTTGACCCGGCGGTTCTGCCGACGGTCTCGTCTTCGAGGCGGGTGCCTCCCCCGTGTACAGGCCGATTTTCATGCATTTGGAACCGTGGGAAGTGGTCCAAAAGGGAATGGGGGTGGACGTGACTGCTCATACCGACTTTGAGACTTGTAAGCCGGGTAGCTCAGCCGGGTTTGACCCGGCGGTTCTGCCGACGGTCTCGCCTTCGAGGGGGGAGCCTCCCCCGTGTTCAGTCCGATTTTCGTGCATTTCCCACGGTGGGAAATGGTATCTTTCATTACGGGGACAAGGGTCTGAAGCGGTGAAGTCAGTAACCGGCATAGTTAAGGAAAGGGTTCGAATTTTCTCAACAGTACGAAAAAAGTGAGCAGGGAAGCTAGAGAAGGTGTCAGTGAGTCCCAAACGAGTGAACCGCAAAACTTAGGGAAATGCCCGAAAGCGTTTTAAAGGGTGAAATCGGGAACGAGGAAATGATGGGAAAGTGCCTGAAAGTGCTAAATGAGTAAACAGAAAAACGAAGAAAAATGTTTGAAAAGAAGAAGTGAGTAACCAGGAAAACTTAGAAAAATGTTCAAAACGAAGAAATCAGTAACCAGGAAAACTTAGAAAAATGATCAAAAAGAAGAAATGAGTAACCAGGAAAACTTAGAAAAATGTTTAAAAAGAAGAAATCAGTAACCAGGAAAACTTAGGAAAATGTTTAAAAAGAAGAAATCAGTAACCAGAAAAACTGCGAAAAATGTTTAAAAAGAAGAAATCAGTAACCAGAAAAACTGCGAAAAATGTTTAAAAAGAAGAAATCAGTAACCAGGAAAACTTAGAAAAATGTTTAAAAAGAAGAAATCAGTAACCAGGAAAACTTAGAAAAATGTTTAAAAAGAAGAAATCAGTAACCAGGAAAACTTAGAAAAATGTTATAAAAGAAGAAGTGAGTAACCAGAAAAACTTAGAAAAATGTTTAAAAAGAAGAAATCAGTAACCAGAAAAACTGCGAAAAATGTTTAAAAAGAAGAAATCAGTAACCAGACAAACTGCGAAAAATGTTTAAAAAGAAGAAATCAGTAACCAGGAAAACTTAGAAAAATGTTTAAAAAGAAGAAGTGAGTAACCAGAAAAACTTAGAAAAATGTTTAAAAAGAAGAAATCAGTAACCAGGAAAACTTAGAAAAATGTTTAAAAAGAAGAAATCAGTAACCAGAAAAACTGCGAAAAATGTTTAAAAAGAAGAAATCAGTAACCAGGAAAACTTAGAAAAATGTTTAAAAAGAAGAAATCAGTAACCAGAAAAACTTAGAAAAATGTTTCAAAAGAAGAAGTGAGTAACCAGAAAAACTTAGAAAAATGTTTAAAAAGAAGAAGTGAGTAACCAGAAAAACTTAGAAAAATGTTTAAAAAGAAGAAATCAGTAACCAGGAAAACTTAGAAAAATGTTTAAAAAGAAGAAGTGAGTAACCAGAAAAACTTAGAAAAATGTTTAAAAAGAAGAAATCAGTAACCAGAAAAACTTAGAAAAATGTTTAAAAAGAAGAAATCAGTAACCAGAAAAACTGCGAAAAATGTTTAAAAAGAAGAAATCAGTAACCAGGAAAACTTAGAAAAATGTTTAAAAAGAAGAAATCAGTAACCAGAAAAACTTAGAAAAATGTTTCAAAAGAAGAAGTGAGTAACCAGAAAAACTTAGAAAAATGTTTAAAAAGAAGTGAGTAACCAGAAAAACTTAGAAAAATGTTTAAAAAGAAGAAATCAGTAACCAGAAAAACTTAGAAAAATGTTTAAAAAGAAGAAATCAGTAACCAGAAAAACTGCGAAAAATGTTTAAAAAGAAGAAATCAGTAACCAGGAAAACTTAGAAAAATGTTTAAAAAGAAGAAATCAGTAACCAGAAAAACTTAGAAAAATGTTTAAAAAGAAGAAGTGAGTAACCAGAAAAACTTAGAAAAATGTTTAAAAAGAAGAAATCAGTAACCAGAAAAACGGCGAAAAATGTTTAAAAAGAAGAAATCAGTAACCAGACAAACTGCGAAAAATGTTTAAAAAGAAGAAATCAGTAACCAGAAAAACTTAGAAAAATGTTTAAAAAGAAGAAATCAGTAACCAGAAAAACTTAGAAAAATGTTTCAAAAGAAGAAGTGAGTAACCAGAAAAACTTAGAAAAATGTTTAAAAAGAATAAGTGAGTAACCAGAAAAACTTAGAAAAATGTTTAAAAAGAAGTGAGTAACCAGAAAAACTTAGAAAAATGTTTAAAAAGAAGAAATCAGTAACCAGAAAAACTTAGAAAAATGTTTAAAAAGAAGAAATCAGTAACCAGAAAAACTGCGAAAAATGTTTAAAAAGAAGAAATCAGTAACCAGGAAAACTTAGAAAAATGTTTAAAAAGAAGAAATCAGTAACCAGAAAAACTTAGAAAAATGTTTAAAAAGAAGAAGTGAGTAACCAGAAAAACTTAGAAAAATGTTTAAAAAGAAGAAATCAGTAACCAGAAAAACGGCGAAAAATGTTTAAAAAGAAGAAATCAGTAACCAGACAAACTGCGAAAAATGTTTAAAAAGAAGAAATCAGTAACCAGAAAAACTTAGAAAAATGTTTAAAAAGAAGAAATCAGTAACCAGAAAAACTTAGAAAAATGTTTCAAAAGAAGAAGTGAGTAACCAGAAAAACTTAGAAAAATGTTTAAAAAGAATAAGTGAGTAACCAGAAAAACTTAGAAAAATGTTTAAAAAGAAGAAATCAGTAACCAGAAAAACTTAGAAAAATGTTTAAAAAGAAGAAATCAGTAACCAGAAAAACTGCGAAAAATGTTTAAAAAGAAGAAATCAGTAACCAGGAAAACTTAGAAAAATGTTTAAAAAGAAGAAATCAGTAACCAGAAAAACTGCGAAAAATGTTTAAAAAGAAGAAATGAGTAACCAGGAAAACTTAGAAAAATGTTTAAAAAGAAGAAGTGAGTAACCAGAAAAACTTAGAAAAATGTTTAAAAAGAAGAAATCAGTAACCAGAAAAACTTAGAAAAATGTTTAAAAAGAAGAAATCATTAACCAGACAAACTGCGAAAAATGTTTAAAAAGAAGAAATCAGTAACCAGAAAAACTTAGAAAAATGTTTAAAAAGAAGAAATCAGTAACCAGAAAAACTTAGAAAAATGTTTAAAAAGAAGAAATGAGTAACCAGAAAAACTTAGAAAAATGTTTAAAAAGAAGAAATCAGTAACCAGAAAAACGGCGAAAAATGTTTAAAAAGAAGAAATCAGTAACCAGAAAAACTTAGAAAAATGTTTAAAAAGAAGAAGTGAGTAACCAGAAAAACTTAGAAAAATGTTTAAAAAGAAGAAATGAGTAACCAGAAAAACTTAGAAAAATGTTTAAAAAGAAGAAATCAGTAACCAGAAAAACTTAGAAAAATGTTTAAAAAGAAGAAATGAGTAACCAGAAAAACTTAGAAAAATGTTTAAAAAGAAGAAATCAGTAACCAGGAAAACTTGGAAAAAAACACTTAGAAAAATTTTCAGCAAAGTGTGAAAAATATTCTAAGTGTCAGCGGAGGAAAATGCTGCAGCATCGGGAAAGATTCGCAAACTTACACCGAACATGTGCTCCGAAGTGCCGGAGGAATTGGGTGAATTGAGCCCGGCAAATGGCCAGCTGTCGTTTTGTGCCTGCAGCCCGAAAACTTTAACTTTGTCTGTCGCGGAAGTCCGGACCGAGAAAAATCCAAACGGTTTTGACCGGACCGAGTTCCAGACCGATGCAGTCAAATTTGGAATTCAGACCCATTCAGTGCCACTTGTAGTTTTTCCGCAGTGAGGTTGGCGGGGTACCCGGAGATATATGGGAACACGATTTTTAGAACAAAATGGCGGCGCGGGACCGTTCTGAAAGGCATCCGAAAAACGGTTCCACGGGCATAGCACTTTAATGACAGGTATGAGTGCATGCCGGAGAGCTCTTGGAAGTCGAATTTTTGACACTTTGTCAATTTTTTGACAGATTTGACAAACTCTTTCTGTCTGTTCTAAGAGTCAGTCAGAGACTTGTGCGGCGGTCTTTTGACACTATTGGAGGGCGGGCAAACCCCACGTTGACTCCGGCCGTCCCTCCACAGGCGCTCGTGTCCAAAATGAAGGCGAGAGACGCGAGTGGCCTGGTTCCCTTGGGTGTTGCCAAGAAGGCTGCGGGCTGACCGTTGCCTGAGCACTCCCTAAAGCCTCTTGTGATGAGAGCAGACCTCGCCTGCCGCACGACCGGCTCTGGGAGTCGTTGGGCCGCTATTTGTGAATAGTCTGGTCCTCCTCTGCCACCCGGACAAGCGCGATGGCTCTGCCGCCCTGCGGTGCTCGTCACCCAGGTTTGGGGAAC
>NW_027309975.1:315000-330000 GCF_047496795.1 Chiloscyllium punctatum | reverse complement strand
TTGCATGGCCGGATGGGTGTGGTTTTGAAGGGTGTGTCTGTCTGGAGTGGCACCGGCGTTGGTGTGAGGCTGAGGGTGGGCGTTCGGTTCCTGGTTAGGGATAGGGAAAGGGTGAGACTTAGCTTTAGTGCTCGTGCCCCCGATTTTGGTAATGTTTGACGTCAATTTTCCAAGGAGGCGAATGCAAGGCTTCAGAGGGACTTTGAGTGTTCGGGGGCGGGGTAGCTCAGCCGGATTTGCCCCGGCGGTTCTGCGGACGGTGTTGACTTCGAGGGCGGACCGGCCCCCGTGTTCAGTCCGAATATCGTGCATTGTTAACGGCGGGAAGTGTTCCAAAAGGGAATGGGATTGAATGTGACTGCTGAAGCCGACTTTGAGACCTGTAACGCGGGTAGCTCAGCCGGATTTGACCCGGCGGTTCTGGCGACGGTCTCGCCTTCGAGGGGGGAGCGCCCCGCGTGTTCAGGCCGAATTTTGTGCATTTCCATCGGCGGGAAGAGGTCCAAACGGGAATGGGATTGAATGTGACTGCTGAAGCCGACATTGAGACCTCTAACGCGGGTAGCTCGGCCGGATTTGACCCGGCGGTTCTGCCGAAGGTCTCACCTTCGAGGGGGGAGCGTCCCGCGTGTTCAGGCCGAATATCGTGCATTGTTAACGGCGGGAAGTGTTCCAAAAGGGAATGGGATTGAATGTGACTGCTGAAGCCGACATTGAGACCTCTAACGCGGGTAGCTCGGCCGGATTTGACCCGGCGGTTCTGGCGACGGTCTCGCCTTCGAGGGGGGAGCGTCCCGCGTGTTCAGGCCGAATTTTGTGCATTTCCATCGGCGGGAAGAGGTCCAAACGGGAATGGGACTGAATGTGACTGCTGAAGCCGACATTGAGACCTCTAACGCGGGTAGCTCGGCCGGATTTGACCCGGCGGTTCTGCCGAAGGTCTCACCTTCGAGGGGGGAGCGTCCCGCGTGTTCAGGCCGAATTTTGTGCATTTCCATCGGCGGGAAGAGGTCCAAACGGGAATGGGACTGAATGTGACTGCTGAAGCCGACATTGAGACCTCTAACGCGGGTAGCTCGGCCGGATTTGACCCGGCGGTCCTGCCGAAGGTCTCACCTTCGAGGGGGGAGCGCCCACCGTGTACAGGCCGATTTTCATGCATTTCCAACCGTGGGAAGGGGTCCGAAAGGGGATGGGGGTGAACGTGACTGCTCAACCCGACTTTGAGACCTGTAACGCGGGTAGCTCAGCCGGATTTGACCCGGCGGTTCTGGCGACGGTCTCGCCTTCGAGGGGGGAGCGTCCCGCGTGTTCAGGCCGAATTTTGTGCATTTCCATCGGCGGGAAGAGGTCCAAACGGGAATGGGATTGAATGTGACTGCTGAAGCCGACATTGAGACCTCTAACGCGGGTAGCTCGGCCGGATTTGACCCGGCGGTTCTGCCGAAGGTCTCACCTTCGAGGGGGGAGCGTCCCGCGTGTTCAGGCCGAATTTTGTGCATTTCCATCGGCGGGAAGAGGTCCAAACGGGAATGGGATTGAATGTGACTGCTGAAGCCGACATTGAGACCTCTAACGCGGGTAGCTCGGCCGGATTTGACCCGGCGGTTCTGCCGAAGGTCTCACCTTCGAGGGGGGAGCGCCCACCGTGTACAGGCCGATTTTCATGCATTTCCAACCGTGGGAAGGGGTCCGAAAGGGGATGGGGGTGAACGTGACTGCTCAACCCGACTTTGAGACCTGTAACGCGGGTAGCTCAGCCGGATTTGACCCGGCGGTTCTGGCGACGGTCTCGCCTTCGAGGGGGGAGCGCCCCGCGTGTTCAGGCCGAATTTTGTGCATTTCCATCGGCGGGAAGAGGTCCAAACGGGAATGGGATTGAATGTGACTGCTGAAGCCGACATTGAGACCTCTAACGCGGGTAGCTCGGCAGGATTTGACCCGGCGGTTCTGCCGAAGGTCTCACCTTCGAGGGGGGAGCGCCCACCGTGTACAGGCCGATTTTCATGCATTTCCAACCGTGGGAAGGGGGCCGAAAGGGGATGGGGGTGAATGTGACTGCTCAACCCGACTTTGAGGCATCTAACCCGGGTAGCTCAGCCGGGTTTGACCCGGCGGTTCTGCCGACTGCCTCGCCTTCGAGGGGGGAGCGTCCCCCGTGTACAGGCCGATTTTCATGCATTTCGAACCGTGGGAAGTGGCCCAAAAGGGGATGGGGGTGAATGTGACTGCTCAACCCGACTTTGGCGCTTCCGAGCCGGGTAGCTCAGCCGGGTTTGACCCGGCGGTTCTGCCGACGGTCTCGTCTTCGAGGCGGGTGCCTCCCCCGTGTACAGGCCGATTTTCATGCATTTCGTACCGTGGGAAGTGGTCCAAAAGGGAATGGGGGTGGACGTGACTGCTCATACCGACATCGAGACTTGTAAGCCGTGTAGCTCGGCCGGGTTTGATCCGGCGGGTCTGCCGACGGTCTCGTCTTCGAGAGGGGGGCCTCCCCCGTGTACAGGCCGATTTTCGTGCATTTCCAACGGTGGGAAGAGGTTCAAAAGGGGATGGGGGTGAATGTGACTGCTCAACCCGACTCTGAGGCTTCTAACCCGGGTAGCTCGGCCGGGTTTGACCCGGCGGTTCTGCCGTCGGTCTCGCCTTCGAGAGGGGCGCCTCCCCCGTGTACAGGCCGATTTTCGTGCATTTCCAACGGTGGGAAGAGGTTCAAAAGGGGATGGGGGTGAATGTGACTGCTCAACCCGACTCTGAGGCTTCTAACCCGGGTAGCCCGGCCGGGTTTGACCCGGCGGTTCTGCCGTCGGTCTCGCCTTCGAGGGCGGAGCCTCCCCCGTGTACAGGCCGATTTTCGTGCATTTCAAACCGTGGGAAGCGGTCCAAAAGGGGATGGGAGTGAATGTGACTGCTCATACCGACCTTGGCGCTTCCGACCCGGGTAGCTCAGCCGGGTTTGACCCGGCGGTTCTGCCGACGGTCTCGCCTTCGAGGGGGGAGCGTCCCCCGTGTTCAGGCCGAATTTTGTGCATTTCGAACCGTGGGAAGTTGCCCAAAAGTCGATGGGAGTGAATGTGACTGCTCAACCCGACTTTGGCGCTTCCGAGCCGGGTAGCTCAGCCGGGTTTGACCCGGCGGTTCTGCCGACGGTTTCGTCTTCGAGGCGGGTGCCTCCCCCGTGTACAGGCCGATTTTCATGCATTTCGTACCGTGGGAAGTGGTCCAAAATGGAATAGGGGTGGACGTGACTGCTCATACCGACATTGAGACTTGTAAGCCGTGTAGCTCGGCCGGGTTTGATCCGGCGGGTCTGCCGACGGTCTCGTCTTCGAGGCGGGTGCCTCCCCCGTGTACAGGCCGATTTTCGTGCATTTCGAACCGTGGGAAGTGGTCCAAAAGGGGATGGGGGTGGACGTGACTGCTCAACCCGACTTTGAGGCTTCTAACCCGGATAGCTCGGCCGGGTTTGACCCGGCGGTTCTGCCGACGGTCTCGTCATCGAGGGGGGAGCCTCCCCCGTGTCCAGGCCGATTTTCGTGCATTTCCAACCGTGGGAAGTGGTCCAAAAGGGAATGGGGGTGGACGTGACTGCTCAACCCGGCTTTGAGACTTGTAAGCCGGGTAGCTCAGCCGGGTTTGACCCGGCGGTTCTGCCGACGGTCCCGCCTTCGAGGGCGGACCCTCCCCCGTGTACAGGCCGATTTTCGTGCATTTCCAACGGTGGGAAGAGGTCCAAAAGGGGATGGGAGTGAACGTGACTGCTCAACCCGACTCTGAGGCTTCTAACCCGGGTAGCTCGGCCGGGTTTGACCCGTCGATTCTGCCGATGGTCTCGTTTTGGAGGGGGGAGCCTCCCCCGTGTTCAGTCCGATTTTCGTGCATTTCGAACCGTGGGAAGTGGCCCAAAAGGGGATGGGAGTGAATGTGACTGCTCATACCGACTTTGGCGCTTCCGAGCCTGGTAGCTCAGCCGGGTTTGATCCAGCGGTTCTGCGGACGGTCTCGTCTTCGAGGCGGCTCCCTCCCCCGTGTACAGGCCGATTTTCATGCATTTGCAACGGTGGGAAGTTGCCCAAAAGGGGATGGGAGTGAATGTGACTGCTCAACCCGACTTCGAGACTTGTAAGCCGGGTAGCTCAGCCGGGTTTGACCCGGCGGTTCTGCCGACGGTCTCGCCTTCGAGGGGGGAGCCTCCCCCGTGTACAGGCCGATTTCCGTGCATTTCCAACGGTGGGAAGAGGTTCAAAAGGGGATGGGAGTGAATGTGACTGCTCAACCCGACTCTGAGGCTTCTAACCCGGGTAGCTCGGCCGGGTTTGATCCGGCGGTTCTGCCGACGGTCTCGTCTTCGAGGCCGGTGCCTCCCCCGTGTACAGGCCGATTTTCGTGCATTTCCAACGGTGGGAAGAGGTTCAAAAGGGGATGGGGGTGAATGTGACTGCTCAACCCGACTCTGAGGCTTCTAACCCGGGTAGCTCGGCCGGGTTTGATCCGGCGGTTCTGCCGACGGTCTCGTCTTCGAGGCCGGTGCCTCCCCCGTGTACAGGCCGATTTTCGTGCATTTCCAACGGTGGGAAGTGGTCCAAAAGGGAATGGGGGTGGACGTGTCTGCTCATACCGACTTTGAGACTTGTAAGCCGGGTAGCTCAGCCGGGTTTGTTCCGGCGGTTCTGCCGACGGTCTCGTCATCGAGGGGGGAGCCTCCCCCGTGTCCAGGCCGATTTTCATGCATTTCCAACCGTGGGAAGTGGTCCAAAAGGGAATGGGGGTGAATGTGACTGCTCATACCGACTTTGAGACTTTTAAGCCGGGTAGCTCAGCCGGGTTTGACCCGGCGGTTCTGCCGACGGTCTCGCCTTCGAGGGGGGAGCGTCCCCCGTGTTCAGGCCGAATTTTGTGCATTTCGAACCGTGGGAAGTTGCCCAAAAGTCGATGGGAGTGAATGTGACTGCTCAACCCGACTTTGAGACTTGTAAGCCGGGTAGCTCAGCCGGGTTTGACCCGGCGGTTCTGCCGACGGTCTCGTCTTCGAGGCGGGTGCCTCCCCCGTGTACAGGCCGATTTTCATGCATTTCGTACCGTGGGAAGCGGTCCAAAAGGGGATGGGAGTGAACGTGACTGCTCATACCGACTTTGGCGCTTCCGAGCCGGGTAGCTCAGCCGGGTTTGACCCGGCGGGTCTGCCGACGGTCTCGCCTTCGAGGGGGGAGCGTCCCCCGTGTTCAGGCCGAATCTTGTGCATTTCGAACCGTGGGAAGTTGCCCAAAAGTCGATGGGAGTGAATGTGACTGCTCAACCCGACTTTGAGACTTGTAAGCCGGGTAGCTCAGCCGGGTTTGACCCGGCGGTTCTGCCGACGGTCTCGTCTTCGAGGCGGATGCCACCCCCGTGTACAGGCCGATTTTCGTGCATTTCCAACCGTGGGAAGTGGTCTAAAAGTCGATGGGAGTGAACGTGACTGCTCAACCCGACTCTGAGGCTTCTAACCCGGGTAGCTCGGCCGGGTTTGACCCGGCGGTTCTGCCGACGGTCTCGTCTTCGAGGCGGGTGCCTCCCCCGTGTACAGGCCGATTTTCGTGCATTTCGAACCGTGGGAAGTGGTCTAAAAGTCGATGGGAGTGAACGTGACTGCTCAACCCGACTTTGAGACTTGTAAGCCGGGTAGCTCAGCCAGGTTTGACCCGGCGGTTCTGCCGACGGTCTCGCCTTCGAGGGCGGACCCTCCCCCGTGTACAGGCCGGTTTTCGTGCATTTCGAACCGTGGGAAGTGATCCAAAAGGGAATGGGGGTGAACGTGACTGCCCAACCCGGCTTTGAGACTTGTAAGCCGGGTAGCTCAGCCGGGTTGGACCCGGCGGTTCTGCCGACGGTCTCGACTTCGAGGCGGGTGCCTCCCCCGTGTACAGGCCGATTTTCATGCATTTGCAACGGTGGGAAGTTGCCCAAAAGTCGATGGGAGTGAATGTGACTGCTCAACCCGACTTCGAGACTTGTAAGCCGGGTAGCTCAGCCGGGTTTGACCCGGCGGTTCTGCCGACGGTCTCGCCTTCGAGGGGGGAGCCTCCCCCGTGTACAGGCCGATTTTCGTGCATTTCCAACGGTGGGAAGAGGTTCAAAAGGGGATGGGAGTGAATGTGACTGCTCAACCCGACTTTGGCGCTTCCGAGCCGGGTAGCTCAGCCGGGTTTGACCCGGCGGGTCTGCCGACGGTCTCGTCTTCGAGGCGGGTGCCTCCCCCGTATACAGGCCGATTTTCATGCATTTCGAACCGTGGGAAGTGGTCCAAAAGGGAATGGGGGTGGACGTGTCTGCTCATACCGACTTTGAGACTTGTAAGCCGGGTAGCTCAGCCGGGTTTGTTCCGGCGGTTCTGCCGACGGTCTCGTCTTCGAGGCGGGTGCCTCCCCCGTGTACAGGCCGATTTTCGTGCATTTCGAACCGTGGGAAGTGGTCCAAAAGGGGATGGGAGTGAATGTGACTGCTCAACCCGACTTTGGCGCTTCCGAGCCGGGTAGCTCAGCCGGGTTTGACCCGGCGGGTCTGCCGACGGTCTCGTCTTCGAGGCGGGTGCCTCCCCCGTATACAGGCCGATTTTCATGCATTTGGAACCGTGGGAAGTGGTCCAAAAGGGAATGGGGGTGGACGTGACTGCTCATACCGACTTTGAGACTTGTAAGCCGGGTAGCTCAGCCGGGTTTGACCCGGCGGTTCTGCCGACGGTCTCGCCTTCGAGGGGGGAGCCTCCCCCGTGTACAGGCCGATTTTCGTGCATTTCCAACGGTGGGAAGAGGTTCAAAAGGGGATGGGAGTGAATGTGACTGCTCAACCCGACTCTGAGGCTTCTAACCCGGGTAGCTCGGCCGGGTTTGATCCGGCGGTTCTGCCGACGGTCTCGTCTTCGAGGCCGGTGCCTCCCCCGTGTACAGGCCGATTTTCGTGCATTTCCAACGGTGGGAAGTGGTCCAAAAGGGAATGGGGGTGGACGTGTCTGCTCATACCGACTTTGAGACTTGTAAGCCGGGTAGCTCAGCCGGGTTTGTTCCGGCGGTTCTGCCGACGGTCTCGTCATCGAGGGGGGAGCCTCCCCCGTGTCCAGGCCGATTTTCATGCATTTCCAACCGTGGGAAGTGGTCCAAAAGGGAATGGGGGTGAATGTGACTGCTCATACCGACTTTGAGACTTTTAAGCCGGGTAGCTCAGCCGGGTTTGACCCGGCGGTTCTGCCGACGGTCTCGCCTTCGAGGGGGGAGCGTCCCCCGTGTTCAGGCCGAATTTTGTGCATTTCGAACCGTGGGAAGTTGCCCAAAAGTCGATGGGAGTGAATGTGACTGCTCAACCCGACTTTGAGACTTGTAAGCCGGGTAGCTCAGCCGGGTTTGACCCGGCGGTTCTGCCGACGGTCTCGTCTTCGAGGCGGGTGCCTCCCCCGTGTACAGGCCGATTTTCATGCATTTCGTACCGTGGGAAGCGGTCCAAAAGGGGATGGGAGTGAACGTGACTGCTCATACCGACTTTGGCGCTTCCGAGCCGGGTAGCTCAGCCGGGTTTGACCCGGCGGGTCTGCCGACGGTCTCGCCTTCGAGGGGGGAGCGTCCCCCGTGTTCAGGCCGAATCTTGTGCATTTCGAACCGTGGGAAGTTGCCCAAAAGTCGATGGGAGTGAATGTGACTGCTCAACCCGACTTTGAGACTTGTAAGCCGGGTAGCTCAGCCGGGTTTGACCCGGCGGTTCTGCCGACGGTCTCGTCTTCGAGGCGGATGCCACCCCCGTGTACAGGCCGATTTTCGTGCATTTCCAACCGTGGGAAGTGGTCTAAAAGTCGATGGGAGTGAACGTGACTGCTCAACCCGACTCTGAGGCTTCTAACCCGGGTAGCTCGGCCGGGTTTGACCCGGCGGTTCTGCCGACGGTCTCGTCTTCGAGGCGGGTGCCTCCCCCGTGTACAGGCCGATTTTCGTGCATTTCGAACCGTGGGAAGTGGTCTAAAAGTCGATGGGAGTGAACGTGACTGCTCAACCCGACTTTGAGACTTGTAAGCCGGGTAGCTCAGCCAGGTTTGACCCGGCGGTTCTGCCGACGGTCTCGCCTTCGAGGGCGGACCCTCCCCCGTGTACAGGCCGGTTTTCGTGCATTTCGAACCGTGGGAAGTGATCCAAAAGGGAATGGGGGTGAACGTGACTGCCCAACCCGGCTTTGAGACTTGTAAGCCGGGTAGCTCAGCCGGGTTGGACCCGGCGGTTCTGCCGACGGTCTCGACTTCGAGGCGGGTGCCTCCCCCGTGTACAGGCCGATTTTCATGCATTTGCAACGGTGGGAAGTTGCCCAAAAGTCGATGGGAGTGAATGTGACTGCTCAACCCGACTTCGAGACTTGTAAGCCGGGTAGCTCAGCCGGGTTTGACCCGGCGGTTCTGCCGACGGTCTCGCCTTCGAGGGGGGAGCCTCCCCCGTGTACAGGCCGATTTTCGTGCATTTCCAACGGTGGGAAGAGGTTCAAAAGGGGATGGGAGTGAATGTGACTGCTCAACCCGACTTTGGCGCTTCCGAGCCGGGTAGCTCAGCCGGGTTTGACCCGGCGGGTCTGCCGACGGTCTCGTCTTCGAGGCGGGTGCCTCCCCCGTATACAGGCCGATTTTCATGCATTTCGAACCGTGGGAAGTGGTCCAAAAGGGAATGGGGGTGGACGTGTCTGCTCATACCGACTTTGAGACTTGTAAGCCGGGTAGCTCAGCCGGGTTTGTTCCGGCGGTTCTGCCGACGGTCTCGTCTTCGAGGCGGGTGCCTCCCCCGTGTACAGGCCGATTTTCGTGCATTTCGAACCGTGGGAAGTGGTCCAAAAGGGGATGGGAGTGAATGTGACTGCTCAACCCGACTTTGGCGCTTCCGAGCCGGGTAGCTCAGCCGGGTTTGACCCGGCGGGTCTGCCGACGGTCTCGTCTTCGAGGCGGGTGCCTCCCCCGTATACAGGCCGATTTTCATGCATTTCGAACCGTGGGAAGTGGTCCAAAAGGGAATGGGGGTGGACGTGTCTGCTCATACCGACTTTGAGACTTGTAAGCCGGGTAGCTCAGCCGGGTTTGATCCTGCGGTTCTGCCGACGGTCTCGCCTTCGAGGGGGGAGCCTCCCCCGTGTTCAGTCCGATTTCCATGCATTTCCAACCGTGGGAAGTTGCCCAAAAGGGGATGGGAGTGAATGTGACTGCTCAACCCGACTTTGGCGCTTCCGAGCCGGTTAGCACAGCCGGGTTTGACCCGGCGGTTCTGCCGACAGTCTCCTCTTCGAGGCGGGTGCCTCCCCCGTGTACAGGCCGATTTCCGTGCATTTCGAACCGTGGGAAGTGGTCCAAACGTCGATGGGAGTGAATGTGACTGCTCAACCCGACTTTGGCGCTTCCGAGCCGGGTAGCTCAGCCGGGTTTGACCCGGCGGTTCTGCCGACGGTCTCGTCTTCGAGGCGGGTGCCTCCCCCGTGTACAGGCCGATTTTCATGCATTTGGAACCGTGGGAAGTGGTCCAAAAGGGAATGGGGGTGGACGTGACTGCTCATACCGACTTTGAGACTTGTAAGCCGGGTAGCTCAGCCGGGTTTGACCCGGCGGTTCTGCCGACGGTCTCGCCTTCGAGGGGGGAGCCTCCCCCGTGTTCAGTCCGATTTTCGTGCATTTCCCACGGTGGGAAATGGTATCTTTCATTACGGGGACAAGGGTCTGAAGCGGTGAAGTCAGTAACCGGCATAGTTAAGGAAAGGGTTCGAATTTTCTCAACAGTACGAAAAAAGTGAGCAGGGAAGCTAGAGAAGGTGTCAGTGAGTCCCAAACGAGTGAACCGCAAAACTTAGGGAAATGCCCGAAAGCGTTTTAAAGGGTGAAATCGGGAACGAGGAAATGATGGGAAAGTGCCTGAAAGTGCTAAATGAGTAAACAGAAAAACGAAGAAAAATGTTTGAAAAGAAGAAGTGAGTAACCAGGAAAACTTAGAAAAATGTTCAAAACGAAGAAATCAGTAACCAGGAAAACTTAGAAAAATGATCAAAAAGAAGAAATGAGTAACCAGGAAAACTTAGAAAAATGTTTAAAAAGAAGAAATCAGTAACCAGGAAAACTTAGGAAAATGTTTAAAAAGAAGAAATCAGTAACCAGAAAAACTGCGAAAAATGTTTAAAAAGAAGAAATGAGTAACCAGAAAAACTTAGAAAAATGTTTAAAAAGAAGAAATCAGTAACCAGGAAAACTTAGAAAAATGTTTAAAAAGAAGAAATCAGTAACCAGGAAAACTTAGAAAAATGTTATAAAAGAAGAAGTGAGTAACCAGAAAAACTTAGAAAAATGTTTAAAAAGAAGAAATCAGTAACCAGAAAAACTGCGAAAAATGTTTAAAAAGAAGAAATCAGTAACCAGAAAAACTTAGAAAAATGTTTAAAAAGAAGAAATTAGTAACCAGAAAAACTTAGAAAAATGTTTAAAAAGAAGAAATCAGTAACCAGAAAAACTGCGAAAAATGTTTAAAAAGAAGAAATCAGTAACCAGGAAAACTTAGAAAAATGTTTAAAAAGAAGAAATCAGTAACCAGAAAAACTTAGAAAAATGTTTAAAAAGAAGAAATCAGTAACCAGAAAAACGGCGAAAAATGTTTAAAAAGAAGAAATCAGTAACCAGAAAAACTTAGAAAAATGTTTAAAAAGAAGAAGTGAGTAACCAGAAAAACTTAGAAAAATGTTTAAAAAGAAGAAATGAGTAACCAGAAAAACTTAGAAAAATGTTTAAAAAGAAGAAATCAGTAACCAGAAAAACTTAGAAAAATGTTTAAAAAGAAGAAATGAGTAACCAGAAAAACTTAGAAAAATGCTTAAAAAGAAGAAATCAGTAACCAGAAAAACGGCGAAAAATGTTTAAAAAGAAGAAATCAGTAACCAGAAAAACTGCGAAAAATGTTTAAAAAGAAGAAATCAGTAACCAGGAAAACTTAGAAAAATGTTTAAAAAGAAGAAATGAGTAACCAGGAAAACTTAGAAAAATGTTTAAAAAGAAGAAATGAGTAACCAGGAAAACTTAGAAAAATGTTTAAAAAGAAGAAATCAGTAACCAGAAAAACTTAGAAAAATGTTTAAAAAGAAGAAATCAGTAACCAGAAAAACTTAGAAAAATGTTTAAAAAGAAGAAATGAGTAACCAGAAAAACTTAGAAAAATGTTTAAAAAGAAGAAATCAGTAACCAGAAAAACGGCGAAAAATGTTTAAAAAGAAGAAATCAGTAACCAGAAAAACTTAGAAAAATGTTTAAAAAGAAGAAGTGAGTAACCAGAAAAACTTAGAAAAATGTTTAAAAAGAAGAAATGAGTAACCAGAAAAACTTAGAAAAATGTTTAAAAAGAAGAAATCAGTAACCAGAAAAACTTAGAAAAATGTTTAAAAAGAAGAAATGAGTAACCAGAAAAACTTAGAAAAATGTTTAAAAAGAAGAAATCAGTAACCAGGAAAACTTGGAAAAAAACACTTAGAAAAATTTTCAGCAAAGTGTGAAAAATATTCTAAGTGTCAGCGGAGGAAAATGCTGCAGCATCGGGAAAGATTCGCAAACTTACACCGAACATGTGCTCCGAAGTGCCGGAGGAATTGGGTGAATTGAGCCCGGCAAATGGCCAGCTGTCGTTTTGTGCCTGCAGCCCGAAAACTTTAACTTTGTCTGTCGCGGAAGTCCGGACCGAGAAAAATCCAAACGGTTTTGACCGGACCGAGTTCCAGACCGATGCAGTCAAATTTGGAATTCAGACCCATTCAGTGCCACTTGTAGTTTTTCCGCAGTGAGGTTGGCGGGGTACCCGGAGATATATGGGAACACGATTTTTAGAACAAAATGGCGGCGCGGGACCGTTCTGAAAGGCATCCGAAAAACGGTTCCACGGGCATAGCACTTTAATGACAGGTATGAGTGCATGCCGGAGAGCTCTTGGAAGTCGAATTTTTGACACTTTGTCAATTTTTTGACAGATTTGACAAACTCTTTCTGTCTGTTCTAAGAGTCAGTCAGAGACTTGTGCGGCGGTCTTTTGACACTATTGGAGGGCGGGCAAACCCCACGTTGACTCCGGCCGTCCCTCCACAGGCGCTCGTGTCCAAAATGAAGGCGAGAGACGCGAGTGGCCTGGTTCCCTTGGGTGTTGCCAAGAAGGCTGCGGGCTGACCGTTGCCTGAGCACTCCCTAAAGCCTCTTGTGATGAGAGCAGACCTCGCCTGCCGCACGACCGGCTCTGGGAGTCGTTGGGCCGCTATTTGTGAATAGTCTGGTCCTCCTCTGCCACCCGGACAAGCGCGATGGCTCTGCCGCCCTGCGGTGCTCGTCACCCAGGTTTGGGGAACACGATACTCGTAACAAAAATAAAAGGCGGCTCGGGACCTGCAGGCGAAAGGGGTCCCGTGGTGCTAAGCACGTCGACTTCGGGTCTCGGTGCAAGCCGGAGAGCTCACGGAAGTCTAAAGTTTTCGGCACGTGGTCGAATCTTTTCAAAGGCTTACCCGGCTCTTTCCGTCCATTCTGAGAGTAAGTCAGAGGCCGGTGCGGAGGTCTCTTGACAATCGGAGGGGGTGGTGGCCCTCCGCAGGCGCTCGTGTCGAAAATGAAGGCGAGAGACGCGAGTGGCCTGGTTCCCCTGGGTGTTGCCAGGAAGGCTGCGGGCTGACCCTTGCCTGAGCACTCCCTAAAGCCTCTTGTGATGAGAGCAGACCTCGCGCGCCGCACGACCGGCTCTGGGAGTCGTTGGGCCGCTATCTGTGAATAGTCTGGTCCTCCTCTGCCACCCGGCCAAGTGCGATGGCTCTGCCGCCCTGCGGTGCTCGTCACGCAGGTATGGGGCACACGATGCTCGTAACAGCAAATAAAGGCGGCTCGGGACCTGCAGGCGAAAGGGGTCCCGTGGTGCTTCGCACGTCGACTTCGGGTCTCGGTGCAAGCCGGAGAGCTCACGGAAGTCTAAAGTTTTCGGCACGTGGTCGAATCTTTTGAAAGGCTTACCCGGCTCTTTCCGTCCATTCTGAGAGTCAGTCAGAGGCCGGTGCGGCGGTCTATTGACGACCGGAGGCTCCCATGGGTGTTGCGATGAGGGTGGAGGGCACAGAACCTTGCCTTAGCACTCCCTAATAAAGCCTCTTGTGAAGAGAGCAGACCTCGCGCGCCGCACGACCGGCTCTGGGAGTCGTTGGGCCGCTATCTGTGAATAGTCGGGTCCTCCTCTGCCACCCGGCCAAGTGCGATGGCTCTGCCGCCCTGCGGTGCTTGTCACGCAGGTATGGGGCACACGATGCTCGTAACAGCAAATAAAGGCGGCTCGGGACCTGCAGGCGAAAGGGGTCCCGTGGTGCTTAGCACGTCGACTTCGTGTCTCGGTGCAAGCCGGAGAGCTCACGGAAGTCTAAAGTTTTCGGCACGTGGTCGAATCTTTTGAAAGGCTTACCCGGCTCTTTCCGTCCATTCTGAGAGTCAGTCAGAGGCCGGTGCGGCGGTCTATTGACGACCGGAGGCTCCCATGGGTGTTGCGATGAGGGTGGAGGGCACAGAACCTTGCCTTAGCACTCCCTAATAAAGCCTCTTGTGAAGAGAGCAGACCTCGCGCGCCGCACGACCGGCTCTGGGAGTCGTTGGGCCGCTATCTGTGAATAGTCTGGTCCTCCTCTGCCACCCGGCTAAGTGCGATGGCTCTGCCGCCCTGCGGTGCTTGTCACGCAGGTATGGGGCACACGATGCTCGTAACAGCAAATAAAGGCGGCTCGGGACCTGCAGGCGAAAGGGGTCCCGTGGTGCTTAGCACGTCGACTTCGGGTCTCGGTGCAAGCCGGAGAGCTCACGGAAGTCTAAAGTTTTCGGCACGTGGTCGAATCTTTTGAAAGGCTTACCCGGCTCTTTCCGTCCATTCTGAGAGTCAGTCAGAGGCCGGTGCGGCGGTCTATTGACGACCGGAGGCTCCCATGGGTGTTGCGATGAGGGTGGAGGGCACAGAACCTTGCCTTAGCACTCCCTAATAAAGCCTCTTGTGAAGAGAGCAGACCTCGCGCGCCGCACGACCGGCTCTGGGAGTCGTTGGGCCGCTATCTGTGAATAGTCGGGTCCTCCTCTGCCACCCGGCCAAGTGCGATGGCTCTGCCGCCCTGCGGTGCTTGTCACGCAGGTATGGGGCACACGATGCTCGTAACAGCAAATAAAGGCGGCTCGGGACCTGCAGGCGAAAGGGGTCCCGTGGTGCTTAGCACGTCGACTTCGTGTCTCGGTGCAAGCCGGAGAGCTCACGGAAGTCTAAAGTTTTCGGCACGTGGTCGAATCTTTTGAAAGGCTTACCCGGCTCTTTCCGTCCATTCTGAGAGTCAGTCAGAGGCCGGTGCGGCGGTCTATTGACGACCGGAGGCTCCCATGGGTGTTGCGATGAGGGTGGAGGGCACAGAACCTTGCCTTAGCACTCCCTAATAAAGCCTCTTGTGAAGAGAGCAGACCTCGCGCGCCGCACGACCGGCTCTGGGAGTCGTTGGGCCGCTATCTGTGAATAGTCTGGTCCTCCTCTGCCACCCGGCTAAGTGCGATGGCTCTGCCGCCCTGCGGTGCTTGTCACGCAGGTATGGGGCACACGATGCTCGTAACAGCAAATAAAGGCGGCTCGGGACCTGCAGGCGAAAGGGGTCCCGTGGTGCTTAGCACGTCGACTTCGGGTCTCGGTGCAAGCCGGAGAGCTCACGGAAGTCTAAAGTTTTCGGCACGTGGTCGAATCTTTTGAAAGGCTTACCCGGCTCTTTCCGTCCATTCTGAGAGTCAGTCAGAGGCCGGTGCGGCGGTCTATTGACGACCGGAGGCTCCCATGGGTGTTGCGATGAGGGTGGAGGGCACAGAACCTTGCCTTAGCACTCCCTAATAAAGCCTCTTGTGAAGAGAGCAGACCTCGCGCGCCGCACGACCGGCTCTGGGAGTCGTTGGGCCGCTATCTGTGAATAGTCTGGTCCTCCTCTGCCACCCGGCTAAGTGCG
>NW_027309975.1:285000-297500 GCF_047496795.1 Chiloscyllium punctatum | reverse complement strand
TGGGTGTGGTTTTGAAGGGTGTGTCTGTCTGGAGTGGCACCGGCGTTGGTGTGAGGCTGAGGGTGGGCGTTCGGTTCCTGGTTAGGGATAGGGAAAGGGTGAGACTTAGCTTTAGTGCTCGTGCCCCCGATTTTGGTAATGTTTGACGTCAATTTTCCAAGGAGGCGAATGCAAGGCTTCAGAGGGACTTTGAGTGTTCGGGGGCGGGGTAGCTCAGCCGGATTTGCCCCGGCGGTTCTGCGGACGGTGTTGACTTCGAGGGCGGACCGGCCCCCGTGTTCAGTCCGAATATCGTGCATTGTTAACGGCGGGAAGTGTTCCAAAAGGGAATGGGATTGAATGTGACTGCTGAAGCCGACTTTGAGACCTGTAACGCGGGTAGCTCAGCCGGATTTGACCCGGCGGTTCTGGCGACGGTCTCGCCTTCGAGGGGGGAGCGCCCCGCGTGTTCAGGCCGAATTTTGTGCATTTCCATCGGCGGGAAGAGGTCCAAACGGGAATGGGATTGAATGTGACTGCTGAAGCCGACATTGAGACCTCTAACGCGGGTAGCTCGGCCGGATTTGACCCGGCGGTTCTGCCGAAGGTCTCACCTTCGAGGGGGGAGCGTCCCGCGTGTTCAGGCCGAATTTTGTGCATTTCCATCGGCGGGAAGAGGTCCAAACGGGAATGGGATTGAATGTGACTGCTGAAGCCGACATTGAGACCTCTAACGCGGGTAGCTCGGCCGGATTTGACCCGGCGGTTCTGCCGAAGGTCTCACCTTCGAGGGGGGAGCGCCCACCGTGTACAGGCCGATTTTCATGCATTTCCAACCGTGGGAAGGGGTCCGAAAGGGGATGGGGGTGAACGTGACTGCTCAACCCGACTTTGAGACCTGTAACGCGGGTAGCTCAGCCGGATTTGACCCGGCGGTTCTGGCGACGGTCTCGCCTTCGAGGGGGGAGCGCCCCGCGTGTTCAGGCCGAATTTTGTGCATTTCCATCGGCGGGAAGAGGTCCAAACGGGAATGGGATTGAATGTGACTGCTGAAGCCGACATTGAGACCTCTAACGCGGGTAGCTCGGCAGGATTTGACCCGGCGGTTCTGCCGAAGGTCTCACCTTCGAGGGGGGAGCGCCCACCGTGTACAGGCCGATTTTCATGCATTTCCAACCGTGGGAAGGGGGCCGAAAGGGGATGGGGGTGAATGTGACTGCTCAACCCGACTTTGAGGCATCTAACCCGGGTAGCTCAGCCGGGTTTGACCCGGCGGTTCTGCCGACTGCCTCGCCTTCGAGGGGGGAGCGTCCCCCGTGTACAGGCCGATTTTCATGCATTTCGAACCGTGGGAAGTGGCCCAAAAGGGGATGGGGGTGAATGTGACTGCTCAACCCGACTTTGGCGCTTCCGAGCCGGGTAGCTCAGCCGGGTTTGACCCGGCGGTTCTGCCGACGGTCTCGTCTTCGAGGCGGGTGCCTCCCCCGTGTACAGGCCGATTTTCATGCATTTCGTACCGTGGGAAGTGGTCCAAAAGGGAATGGGGGTGGACGTGACTGCTCATACCGACATCGAGACTTGTAAGCCGTGTAGCTCGGCCGGGTTTGATCCGGCGGGTCTGCCGACGGTCTCGTCTTCGAGAGGGGGGCCTCCCCCGTGTACAGGCCGATTTTCGTGCATTTCCAACGGTGGGAAGAGGTTCAAAAGGGGATGGGGGTGAATGTGACTGCTCAACCCGACTCTGAGGCTTCTAACCCGGGTAGCTCGGCCGGGTTTGACCCGGCGGTTCTGCCGTCGGTCTCGCCTTCGAGAGGGGCGCCTCCCCCGTGTACAGGCCGATTTTCGTGCATTTCCAACGGTGGGAAGAGGTTCAAAAGGGGATGGGGGTGAATGTGACTGCTCAACCCGACTCTGAGGCTTCTAACCCGGGTAGCCCGGCCGGGTTTGACCCGGCGGTTCTGCCGTCGGTCTCGCCTTCGAGGGCGGAGCCTCCCCCGTGTACAGGCCGATTTTCGTGCATTTCAAACCGTGGGAAGCGGTCCAAAAGGGGATGGGAGTGAATGTGACTGCTCATACCGACCTTGGCGCTTCCGACCCGGGTAGCTCAGCCGGGTTTGACCCGGCGGTTCTGCCGACGGTCTCGCCTTCGAGGGGGGAGCGTCCCCCGTGTTCAGGCCGAATTTTGTGCATTTCGAACCGTGGGAAGTTGCCCAAAAGTCGATGGGAGTGAATGTGACTGCTCAACCCGACTTTGGCGCTTCCGAGCCGGGTAGCTCAGCCGGGTTTGACCCGGCGGTTCTGCCGACGGTTTCGTCTTCGAGGCGGGTGCCTCCCCCGTGTACAGGCCGATTTTCATGCATTTCGTACCGTGGGAAGTGGTCCAAAATGGAATAGGGGTGGACGTGACTGCTCATACCGACATTGAGACTTGTAAGCCGTGTAGCTCGGCCGGGTTTGATCCGGCGGGTCTGCCGACGGTCTCGTCTTCGAGGCGGGTGCCTCCCCCGTGTACAGGCCGATTTTCGTGCATTTCGAACCGTGGGAAGTGGTCCAAAAGGGGATGGGGGTGGACGTGACTGCTCAACCCGACTTTGAGGCTTCTAACCCGGATAGCTCGGCCGGGTTTGACCCGGCGGTTCTGCCGACGGTCTCGTCATCGAGGGGGGAGCCTCCCCCGTGTCCAGGCCGATTTTCGTGCATTTCCAACCGTGGGAAGTGGTCCAAAAGGGAATGGGGGTGGACGTGACTGCTCAACCCGGCTTTGAGACTTGTAAGCCGGGTAGCTCAGCCGGGTTTGACCCGGCGGTTCTGCCGACGGTCCCGCCTTCGAGGGCGGACCCTCCCCCGTGTACAGGCCGATTTTCGTGCATTTCCAACGGTGGGAAGAGGTCCAAAAGGGGATGGGAGTGAACGTGACTGCTCAACCCGACTCTGAGGCTTCTAACCCGGGTAGCTCGGCCGGGTTTGACCCGTCGATTCTGCCGATGGTCTCGTTTTGGAGGGGGGAGCCTCCCCCGTGTTCAGTCCGATTTTCGTGCATTTCGAACCGTGGGAAGTGGCCCAAAAGGGGATGGGAGTGAATGTGACTGCTCATACCGACTTTGGCGCTTCCGAGCCTGGTAGCTCAGCCGGGTTTGATCCAGCGGTTCTGCGGACGGTCTCGTCTTCGAGGCGGCTCCCTCCCCCGTGTACAGGCCGATTTTCATGCATTTGCAACGGTGGGAAGTTGCCCAAAAGGGGATGGGAGTGAATGTGACTGCTCAACCCGACTTCGAGACTTGTAAGCCGGGTAGCTCAGCCGGGTTTGACCCGGCGGTTCTGCCGACGGTCTCGCCTTCGAGGGGGGAGCCTCCCCCGTGTACAGGCCGATTTCCGTGCATTTCCAACGGTGGGAAGAGGTTCAAAAGGGGATGGGAGTGAATGTGACTGCTCAACCCGACTCTGAGGCTTCTAACCCGGGTAGCTCGGCCGGGTTTGATCCGGCGGTTCTGCCGACGGTCTCGTCTTCGAGGCCGGTGCCTCCCCCGTGTACAGGCCGATTTTCGTGCATTTCCAACGGTGGGAAGAGGTTCAAAAGGGGATGGGGGTGAATGTGACTGCTCAACCCGACTCTGAGGCTTCTAACCCGGGTAGCTCGGCCGGGTTTGATCCGGCGGTTCTGCCGACGGTCTCGTCTTCGAGGCCGGTGCCTCCCCCGTGTACAGGCCGATTTTCGTGCATTTCCAACGGTGGGAAGTGGTCCAAAAGGGAATGGGGGTGGACGTGTCTGCTCATACCGACTTTGAGACTTGTAAGCCGGGTAGCTCAGCCGGGTTTGTTCCGGCGGTTCTGCCGACGGTCTCGTCATCGAGGGGGGAGCCTCCCCCGTGTCCAGGCCGATTTTCATGCATTTCCAACCGTGGGAAGTGGTCCAAAAGGGAATGGGGGTGAATGTGACTGCTCATACCGACTTTGAGACTTTTAAGCCGGGTAGCTCAGCCGGGTTTGACCCGGCGGTTCTGCCGACGGTCTCGCCTTCGAGGGGGGAGCGTCCCCCGTGTTCAGGCCGAATTTTGTGCATTTCGAACCGTGGGAAGTTGCCCAAAAGTCGATGGGAGTGAATGTGACTGCTCAACCCGACTTTGAGACTTGTAAGCCGGGTAGCTCAGCCGGGTTTGACCCGGCGGTTCTGCCGACGGTCTCGTCTTCGAGGCGGGTGCCTCCCCCGTGTACAGGCCGATTTTCATGCATTTCGTACCGTGGGAAGCGGTCCAAAAGGGGATGGGAGTGAACGTGACTGCTCATACCGACTTTGGCGCTTCCGAGCCGGGTAGCTCAGCCGGGTTTGACCCGGCGGGTCTGCCGACGGTCTCGCCTTCGAGGGGGGAGCGTCCCCCGTGTTCAGGCCGAATCTTGTGCATTTCGAACCGTGGGAAGTTGCCCAAAAGTCGATGGGAGTGAATGTGACTGCTCAACCCGACTTTGAGACTTGTAAGCCGGGTAGCTCAGCCGGGTTTGACCCGGCGGTTCTGCCGACGGTCTCGTCTTCGAGGCGGATGCCACCCCCGTGTACAGGCCGATTTTCGTGCATTTCCAACCGTGGGAAGTGGTCTAAAAGTCGATGGGAGTGAACGTGACTGCTCAACCCGACTCTGAGGCTTCTAACCCGGGTAGCTCGGCCGGGTTTGACCCGGCGGTTCTGCCGACGGTCTCGTCTTCGAGGCGGGTGCCTCCCCCGTGTACAGGCCGATTTTCGTGCATTTCGAACCGTGGGAAGTGGTCTAAAAGTCGATGGGAGTGAACGTGACTGCTCAACCCGACTTTGAGACTTGTAAGCCGGGTAGCTCAGCCAGGTTTGACCCGGCGGTTCTGCCGACGGTCTCGCCTTCGAGGGCGGACCCTCCCCCGTGTACAGGCCGGTTTTCGTGCATTTCGAACCGTGGGAAGTGATCCAAAAGGGAATGGGGGTGAACGTGACTGCCCAACCCGGCTTTGAGACTTGTAAGCCGGGTAGCTCAGCCGGGTTGGACCCGGCGGTTCTGCCGACGGTCTCGACTTCGAGGCGGGTGCCTCCCCCGTGTACAGGCCGATTTTCATGCATTTGCAACGGTGGGAAGTTGCCCAAAAGTCGATGGGAGTGAATGTGACTGCTCAACCCGACTTCGAGACTTGTAAGCCGGGTAGCTCAGCCGGGTTTGACCCGGCGGTTCTGCCGACGGTCTCGCCTTCGAGGGGGGAGCCTCCCCCGTGTACAGGCCGATTTTCGTGCATTTCCAACGGTGGGAAGAGGTTCAAAAGGGGATGGGAGTGAATGTGACTGCTCAACCCGACTTTGGCGCTTCCGAGCCGGGTAGCTCAGCCGGGTTTGACCCGGCGGGTCTGCCGACGGTCTCGTCTTCGAGGCGGGTGCCTCCCCCGTATACAGGCCGATTTTCATGCATTTGGAACCGTGGGAAGTGGTCCAAAAGGGAATGGGGGTGGACGTGTCTGCTCATACCGACTTTGAGACTTGTAAGCCGGGTAGCTCAGCCGGGTTTGTTCCGGCGGTTCTGCCGACGGTCTCGTCTTCGAGGCGGGTGCCTCCCCCGTGTACAGGCCGATTTTCGTGCATTTCGAACCGTGGGAAGTGGTCCAAAAGGGGATGGGAGTGAATGTGACTGCTCAACCCGACTTTGGCGCTTCCGAGCCGGGTAGCTCAGCCGGGTTTGACCCGGCGGGTCTGCCGACGGTCTCGTCTTCGAGGCGGGTGCCTCCCCCGTATACAGGCCGATTTTCATGCATTTGGAACCGTGGGAAGTGGTCCAAAAGGGAATGGGGGTGGACGTGACTGCTCATACCGACTTTGAGACTTGTAAGCCGGGTAGCTCAGCCGGGTTTGACCCGGCGGTTCTGCCGACGGTCTCGCCTTCGAGGGGGGAGCCTCCCCCGTGTACAGGCCGATTTTCGTGCATTTCCAACGGTGGGAAGAGGTTCAAAAGGGGATGGGAGTGAATGTGACTGCTCAACCCGACTCTGAGGCTTCTAACCCGGGTAGCTCGGCCGGGTTTGATCCGGCGGTTCTGCCGACGGTCTCGTCTTCGAGGCCGGTGCCTCCCCCGTGTACAGGCCGATTTTCGTGCATTTCCAACGGTGGGAAGTGGTCCAAAAGGGAATGGGGGTGGACGTGTCTGCTCATACCGACTTTGAGACTTGTAAGCCGGGTAGCTCAGCCGGGTTTGTTCCGGCGGTTCTGCCGACGGTCTCGTCATCGAGGGGGGAGCCTCCCCCGTGTCCAGGCCGATTTTCATGCATTTCCAACCGTGGGAAGTGGTCCAAAAGGGAATGGGGGTGAATGTGACTGCTCATACCGACTTTGAGACTTTTAAGCCGGGTAGCTCAGCCGGGTTTGACCCGGCGGTTCTGCCGACGGTCTCGCCTTCGAGGGGGGAGCGTCCCCCGTGTTCAGGCCGAATTTTGTGCATTTCGAACCGTGGGAAGTTGCCCAAAAGTCGATGGGAGTGAATGTGACTGCTCAACCCGACTTTGAGACTTGTAAGCCGGGTAGCTCAGCCGGGTTTGACCCGGCGGTTCTGCCGACGGTCTCGTCTTCGAGGCGGGTGCCTCCCCCGTGTACAGGCCGATTTTCATGCATTTCGTACCGTGGGAAGCGGTCCAAAAGGGGATGGGAGTGAACGTGACTGCTCATACCGACTTTGGCGCTTCCGAGCCGGGTAGCTCAGCCGGGTTTGACCCGGCGGGTCTGCCGACGGTCTCGCCTTCGAGGGGGGAGCGTCCCCCGTGTTCAGGCCGAATCTTGTGCATTTCGAACCGTGGGAAGTTGCCCAAAAGTCGATGGGAGTGAATGTGACTGCTCAACCCGACTTTGAGACTTGTAAGCCGGGTAGCTCAGCCGGGTTTGACCCGGCGGTTCTGCCGACGGTCTCGTCTTCGAGGCGGATGCCACCCCCGTGTACAGGCCGATTTTCGTGCATTTCCAACCGTGGGAAGTGGTCTAAAAGTCGATGGGAGTGAACGTGACTGCTCAACCCGACTCTGAGGCTTCTAACCCGGGTAGCTCGGCCGGGTTTGACCCGGCGGTTCTGCCGACGGTCTCGTCTTCGAGGCGGGTGCCTCCCCCGTGTACAGGCCGATTTTCGTGCATTTCGAACCGTGGGAAGTGGTCTAAAAGTCGATGGGAGTGAACGTGACTGCTCAACCCGACTTTGAGACTTGTAAGCCGGGTAGCTCAGCCAGGTTTGACCCGGCGGTTCTGCCGACGGTCTCGCCTTCGAGGGCGGACCCTCCCCCGTGTACAGGCCGGTTTTCGTGCATTTCGAACCGTGGGAAGTGATCCAAAAGGGAATGGGGGTGAACGTGACTGCCCAACCCGGCTTTGAGACTTGTAAGCCGGGTAGCTCAGCCGGGTTGGACCCGGCGGTTCTGCCGACGGTCTCGACTTCGAGGCGGGTGCCTCCCCCGTGTACAGGCCGATTTTCATGCATTTGCAACGGTGGGAAGTTGCCCAAAAGTCGATGGGAGTGAATGTGACTGCTCAACCCGACTTCGAGACTTGTAAGCCGGGTAGCTCAGCCGGGTTTGACCCGGCGGTTCTGCCGACGGTCTCGCCTTCGAGGGGGGAGCCTCCCCCGTGTACAGGCCGATTTTCGTGCATTTCCAACGGTGGGAAGAGGTTCAAAAGGGGATGGGAGTGAATGTGACTGCTCAACCCGACTTTGGCGCTTCCGAGCCGGGTAGCTCAGCCGGGTTTGACCCGGCGGGTCTGCCGACGGTCTCGTCTTCGAGGCGGGTGCCTCCCCCGTATACAGGCCGATTTTCATGCATTTCGAACCGTGGGAAGTGGTCCAAAAGGGAATGGGGGTGGACGTGTCTGCTCATACCGACTTTGAGACTTGTAAGCCGGGTAGCTCAGCCGGGTTTGTTCCGGCGGTTCTGCCGACGGTCTCGTCTTCGAGGCGGGTGCCTCCCCCGTGTACAGGCCGATTTTCGTGCATTTCGAACCGTGGGAAGTGGTCCAAAAGGGGATGGGAGTGAATGTGACTGCTCAACCCGACTTTGGCGCTTCCGAGCCGGGTAGCTCAGCCGGGTTTGACCCGGCGGGTCTGCCGACGGTCTCGTCTTCGAGGCGGGTGCCTCCCCCGTATACAGGCCGATTTTCATGCATTTCGAACCGTGGGAAGTGGTCCAAAAGGGAATGGGGGTGGACGTGTCTGCTCATACCGACTTTGAGACTTGTAAGCCGGGTAGCTCAGCCGGGTTTGATCCTGCGGTTCTGCCGACGGTCTCGCCTTCGAGGGGGGAGCCTCCCCCGTGTTCAGTCCGATTTCCATGCATTTCCAACCGTGGGAAGTTGCCCAAAAGGGGATGGGAGTGAATGTGACTGCTCAACCCGACTTTGGCGCTTCCGAGCCGGTTAGCACAGCCGGGTTTGACCCGGCGGTTCTGCCGACAGTCTCCTCTTCGAGGCGGGTGCCTCCCCCGTGTACAGGCCGATTTCCGTGCATTTCGAACCGTGGGAAGTGGTCCAAACGTCGATGGGAGTGAATGTGACTGCTCAACCCGACTTTGGCGCTTCCGAGCCGGGTAGCTCAGCCGGGTTTGACCCGGCGGTTCTGCCGACGGTCTCGTCTTCGAGGCGGGTGCCTCCCCCGTGTACAGGCCGATTTTCATGCATTTGGAACCGTGGGAAGTGGTCCAAAAGGGAATGGGGGTGGACGTGACTGCTCATACCGACTTTGAGACTTGTAAGCCGGGTAGCTCAGCCGGGTTTGACCCGGCGGTTCTGCCGACGGTCTCGCCTTCGAGGGGGGAGCCTCCCCCGTGTTCAGTCCGATTTTCGTGCATTTCCCACGGTGGGAAATGGTATCTTTCATTACGGGGACAAGGGTCTGAAGCGGTGAAGTCAGTAACCGGCATAGTTAAGGAAAGGGTTCGAATTTTCTCAACAGTACGAAAAAAGTGAGCAGGGAAGCTAGAGAAGGTGTCAGTGAGTCCCAAACGAGTGAACCGCAAAACTTAGGGAAATGCCCGAAAGCGTTTTAAAGGGTGAAATCGGGAACGAGGAAATGATGGGAAAGTGCCTGAAAGTGCTAAATGAGTAAACAGAAAAACGAAGAAAAATGTTTGAAAAGAAGAAGTGAGTAACCAGGAAAACTTAGAAAAATGTTCAAAACGAAGAAATCAGTAACCAGGAAAACTTAGAAAAATGATCAAAAAGAAGAAATGAGTAACCAGGAAAACTTAGAAAAATGTTTAAAAAGAAGAAATCAGTAACCAGGAAAACTTAGGAAAATGTTTAAAAAGAAGAAATCAGTAACCAGAAAAACTGCGAAAAATGTTTAAAAAGAAGAAATGAGTAACCAGAAAAACTTAGAAAAATGTTTAAAAAGAAGAAATCAGTAACCAGGAAAACTTAGAAAAATGTTTAAAAAGAAGAAATCAGTAACCAGGAAAACTTAGAAAAATGTTATAAAAGAAGAAGTGAGTAACCAGAAAAACTTAGAAAAATGTTTAAAAAGAAGAAATCAGTAACCAGAAAAACTGCGAAAAATGTTTAAAAAGAAGAAATCAGTAACCAGAAAAACTTAGAAAAATGTTTAAAAAGAAGAAATTAGTAACCAGAAAAACTTAGAAAAATGTTTAAAAAGAAGAAATCAGTAACCAGAAAAACTGCGAAAAATGTTTAAAAAGAAGAAATCAGTAACCAGGAAAACTTAGAAAAATGTTTAAAAAGAAGAAATCAGTAACCAGAAAAACTTAGAAAAATGTTTAAAAAGAAGAAATCAGTAACCAGAAAAACGGCGAAAAATGTTTAAAAAGAAGAAATCAGTAACCAGAAAAACTTAGAAAAATGTTTAAAAAGAAGAAGTGAGTAACCAGAAAAACTTAGAAAAATGTTTAAAAAGAAGAAATGAGTAACCAGAAAAACTTAGAAAAATGTTTAAAAAGAAGAAATCAGTAACCAGAAAAACTTAGAAAAATGTTTAAAAAGAAGAAATGAGTAACCAGAAAAACTTAGAAAAATGCTTAAAAAGAAGAAATCAGTAACCAGAAAAACGGCGAAAAATGTTTAAAAAGAAGAAATCAGTAACCAGAAAAACTGCGAAAAATGTTTAAAAAGAAGAAATCAGTAACCAGGAAAACTTAGAAAAATGTTTAAAAAGAAGAAATGAGTAACCAGGAAAACTTAGAAAAATGTTTAAAAAGAAGAAATGAGTAACCAGGAAAACTTAGAAAAATGTTTAAAAAGAAGAAATCAGTAACCAGAAAAACTTAGAAAAATGTTTAAAAAGAAGAAATCAGTAACCAGAAAAACTTAGAAAAATGTTTAAAAAGAAGAAATGAGTAACCAGAAAAACTTAGAAAAATGTTTAAAAAGAAGAAATCAGTAACCAGAAAAACGGCGAAAAATGTTTAAAAAGAAGAAATCAGTAACCAGAAAAACTTAGAAAAATGTTTAAAAAGAAGAAGTGAGTAACCAGAAAAACTTAGAAAAATGTTTAAAAAGAAGAAATGAGTAACCAGAAAAACTTAGAAAAATGTTTAAAAAGAAGAAATCAGTAACCAGAAAAACTTAGAAAAATGTTTAAAAAGAAGAAATGAGTAACCAGAAAAACTTAGAAAAATGTTTAAAAAGAAGAAATCAGTAACCAGGAAAACTTGGAAAAAAACACTTAGAAAAATTTTCAGCAAAGTGTGAAAAATATTCTAAGTGTCAGCGGAGGAAAATGCTGCAGCATCGGGAAAGATTCGCAAACTTACACCGAACATGTGCTCCGAAGTGCCGGAGGAATTGGGTGAATTGAGCCCGGCAAATGGCCAGCTGTCGTTTTGTGCCTGCAGCCCGAAAACTTTAACTTTGTCTGTCGCGGAAGTCCGGACCGAGAAAAATCCAAACGGTTTTGACCGGACCGAGTTCCAGACCGATGCAGTCAAATTTGGAATTCAGACCCATTCAGTGCCACTTGTAGTTTTTCCGCAGTGAGGTTGGCGGGGTACCCGGAGATATATGGGAACACGATTTTTAGAACAAAATGGCGGCGCGGGACCGTTCTGAAAGGCATCCGAAAAACGGTTCCACGGGCATAGCACTTTAATGACAGGTATGAGTGCATGCCGGAGAGCTCTTGGAAGTCGAATTTTTGACACTTTGTCAATTTTTTGACAGATTTGACAAACTCTTTCTGTCTGTTCTAAGAGTCAGTCAGAGACTTGTGCGGCGGTCTTTTGACACTATTGGAGGGCGGGCAAACCCCACGTTGACTCCGGCCGTCCCTCCACAGGCGCTCGTGTCCAAAATGAAGGCGAGAGACGCGAGTGGCCTGGTTCCCTTGGGTGTTGCCAAGAAGGCTGCGGGCTGACCGTTGCCTGAGCACTCCCTAAAGCCTCTTGTGATGAGAGCAGACCTCGCCTGCCGCACGACCGGCTCTGGGAGTCGTTGGGCCGCTATTTGTGAATAGTCTGGTCCTCCTCTGCCACCCGGACAAGCGCGATGGCTCTGCCGCCCTGCGGTGCTCGTCACCCAGGTTTGGGGAACACGATACTCGTAACAAAAATAAAAGGCGGCTCGGGACCTGCAGGCGAAAGGGGTCCCGTGGTGCTAAGCACGTCGACTTCGGGTCTCGGTGCAAGCCGGAGAGCTCACGGAAGTCTAAAGTTTTCGGCACGTGGTCGAATCTTTTCAAAGGCTTACCCGGCTCTTTCCGTCCATTCTGAGAGTAAGTCAGAGGCCGGTGCGGAGGTCTCTTGACAATCGGAGGGGGTGGTGGCCCTCCGCAGGCGCTCGTGTCGAAAATGAAGGCGAGAGACGCGAGTGGCCTGGTTCCCCTGGGTGTTGCCAGGAAGGCTGCGGGCTGACCCTTGCCTGAGCACTCCCTAAAGCCTCTTGTGATGAGAGCAGACCTCGCGCGCCGCACGACCGGCTCTGGGAGTCGTTGGGCCGCTATCTGTGAATAGTCTGGTCCTCCTCTGCCACCCGGCCAAGTGCGATGGCTCTGCCGCCCTGCGGTGCTCGTCACGCAGGTATGGGGCACACGATGCTCGTAACAGCAAATAAAGGCGGCTCGGGACCTGCAGGCGAAAGGGGTCCCGTGGTGCTTCGCACGTCGACTTCGGGTCTCGGTGCAAGCCGGAGAGCTCACGGAAGTCTAAAGTTTTCGGCACGTGGTCGAATCTTTTGAAAGGCTTACCCGGCTCTTTCCGTCCATTCTGAGAGTCAGTCAGAGGCCGGTGCGGCGGTCTATTGACGACCGGAGGCTCCCATGGGTGTTGCGATGAGGGTGGAGGGCACAGAACCTTGCCTTAGCACTCCCTAATAAAGCCTCTTGTGAAGAGAGCAGACCTCGCGCGCCGCACGACCGGCTCTGGGAGTCGTTGGGCCGCTATCTGTGAATAGTCGGGTCCTCCTCTGCCACCCGGCCAAGTGCGATGGCTCTGCCGCCCTGCGGTGCTTGTCACGCAGGTATGGGGCACACGATGCTCGTAACAGCAAATAAAGGCGGCTCGGGACCTGCAGGCGAAAGGGGTCCCGTGGTGCTTAGCACGTC
>NW_027309975.1:257500-270000 GCF_047496795.1 Chiloscyllium punctatum | reverse complement strand
CCGGATTTGACCCGGCGGTTCTGCCGAAGGTCTCACCTTCGAGGGGGGAGCGTCCCGCGTGTTCAGGCCGAATATCGTGCATTGTTAACGGCGGGAAGTGTTCCAAAAGGGAATGGGATTGAATGTGACTGCTGAAGCCGACATTGAGACCTCTAACGCGGGTAGCTCGGCCGGATTTGACCCGGCGGTTCTGGCGACGGTCTCGCCTTCGAGGGGGGAGCGTCCCGCGTGTTCAGGCCGAATTTTGTGCATTTCCATCGGCGGGAAGAGGTCCAAACGGGAATGGGACTGAATGTGACTGCTGAAGCCGACATTGAGACCTCTAACGCGGGTAGCTCGGCCGGATTTGACCCGGCGGTTCTGCCGAAGGTCTCACCTTCGAGGGGGGAGCGTCCCGCGTGTTCAGGCCGAATTTTGTGCATTTCCATCGGCGGGAAGAGGTCCAAACGGGAATGGGACTGAATGTGACTGCTGAAGCCGACATTGAGACCTCTAACGCGGGTAGCTCGGCCGGATTTGACCCGGCGGTCCTGCCGAAGGTCTCACCTTCGAGGGGGGAGCGCCCACCGTGTACAGGCCGATTTTCATGCATTTCCAACCGTGGGAAGGGGTCCGAAAGGGGATGGGGGTGAACGTGACTGCTGAAGCCGACATTGAGACCTCTAACGCGGGTAGCTCGGCCGGATTTGACCCGGCGGTTCTGCCGAAGGTCTCACCTTCGAGGGGGGAGCGTCCCGCGTGTTCAGGCCGAATTTTGTGCATTTCCATCGGCGGGAAGAGGTCCAAACGGGAATGGGATTGAATGTGACTGCTGAAGCCGACATTGAGACCTCTAACGCGGGTAGCTCGGCCGGATTTGACCCGGCGGTTCTGCCGAAGGTCTCACCTTCGAGGGGGGAGCGCCCACCGTGTACAGGCCGATTTTCATGCATTTCCAACCGTGGGAAGGGGTCCGAAAGGGGATGGGGGTGAACGTGACTGCTCAACCCGACTTTGAGACCTGTAACGCGGGTAGCTCAGCCGGATTTGACCCGGCGGTTCTGGCGACGGTCTCGCCTTCGAGGGGGGAGCGCCCCGCGTGTTCAGGCCGAATTTTGTGCATTTCCATCGGCGGGAAGAGGTCCAAACGGGAATGGGATTGAATGTGACTGCTGAAGCCGACATTGAGACCTCTAACGCGGGTAGCTCGGCAGGATTTGACCCGGCGGTTCTGCCGAAGGTCTCACCTTCGAGGGGGGAGCGCCCACCGTGTACAGGCCGATTTTCATGCATTTCCAACCGTGGGAAGGGGGCCGAAAGGGGATGGGGGTGAATGTGACTGCTCAACCCGACTTTGAGGCATCTAACCCGGGTAGCTCAGCCGGGTTTGACCCGGCGGTTCTGCCGACTGCCTCGCCTTCGAGGGGGGAGCGTCCCCCGTGTACAGGCCGATTTTCATGCATTTCGAACCGTGGGAAGTGGCCCAAAAGGGGATGGGGGTGAATGTGACTGCTCAACCCGACTTTGGCGCTTCCGAGCCGGGTAGCTCAGCCGGGTTTGACCCGGCGGTTCTGCCGACGGTCTCGTCTTCGAGGCGGGTGCCTCCCCCGTGTACAGGCCGATTTTCATGCATTTCGTACCGTGGGAAGTGGTCCAAAAGGGAATGGGGGTGGACGTGACTGCTCATACCGACATCGAGACTTGTAAGCCGTGTAGCTCGGCCGGGTTTGATCCGGCGGGTCTGCCGACGGTCTCGTCTTCGAGAGGGGGGCCTCCCCCGTGTACAGGCCGATTTTCGTGCATTTCCAACGGTGGGAAGAGGTTCAAAAGGGGATGGGGGTGAATGTGACTGCTCAACCCGACTCTGAGGCTTCTAACCCGGGTAGCTCGGCCGGGTTTGACCCGGCGGTTCTGCCGTCGGTCTCGCCTTCGAGAGGGGCGCCTCCCCCGTGTACAGGCCGATTTTCGTGCATTTCCAACGGTGGGAAGAGGTTCAAAAGGGGATGGGGGTGAATGTGACTGCTCAACCCGACTCTGAGGCTTCTAACCCGGGTAGCCCGGCCGGGTTTGACCCGGCGGTTCTGCCGTCGGTCTCGCCTTCGAGGGCGGAGCCTCCCCCGTGTACAGGCCGATTTTCGTGCATTTCAAACCGTGGGAAGCGGTCCAAAAGGGGATGGGAGTGAATGTGACTGCTCATACCGACCTTGGCGCTTCCGACCCGGGTAGCTCAGCCGGGTTTGACCCGGCGGTTCTGCCGACGGTCTCGCCTTCGAGGGGGGAGCGTCCCCCGTGTTCAGGCCGAATTTTGTGCATTTCGAACCGTGGGAAGTTGCCCAAAAGTCGATGGGAGTGAATGTGACTGCTCAACCCGACTTTGGCGCTTCCGAGCCGGGTAGCTCAGCCGGGTTTGACCCGGCGGTTCTGCCGACGGTTTCGTCTTCGAGGCGGGTGCCTCCCCCGTGTACAGGCCGATTTTCATGCATTTCGTACCGTGGGAAGTGGTCCAAAATGGAATAGGGGTGGACGTGACTGCTCATACCGACATTGAGACTTGTAAGCCGTGTAGCTCGGCCGGGTTTGATCCGGCGGGTCTGCCGACGGTCTCGTCTTCGAGGCGGGTGCCTCCCCCGTGTACAGGCCGATTTTCGTGCATTTCGAACCGTGGGAAGTGGTCCAAAAGGGGATGGGGGTGGACGTGACTGCTCAACCCGACTTTGAGGCTTCTAACCCGGATAGCTCGGCCGGGTTTGACCCGGCGGTTCTGCCGACGGTCTCGTCATCGAGGGGGGAGCCTCCCCCGTGTCCAGGCCGATTTTCGTGCATTTCCAACCGTGGGAAGTGGTCCAAAAGGGAATGGGGGTGGACGTGACTGCTCAACCCGGCTTTGAGACTTGTAAGCCGGGTAGCTCAGCCGGGTTTGACCCGGCGGTTCTGCCGACGGTCCCGCCTTCGAGGGCGGACCCTCCCCCGTGTACAGGCCGATTTTCGTGCATTTCCAACGGTGGGAAGAGGTCCAAAAGGGGATGGGAGTGAACGTGACTGCTCAACCCGACTCTGAGGCTTCTAACCCGGGTAGCTCGGCCGGGTTTGACCCGTCGATTCTGCCGATGGTCTCGTTTTGGAGGGGGGAGCCTCCCCCGTGTTCAGTCCGATTTTCGTGCATTTCGAACCGTGGGAAGTGGCCCAAAAGGGGATGGGAGTGAATGTGACTGCTCATACCGACTTTGGCGCTTCCGAGCCTGGTAGCTCAGCCGGGTTTGATCCAGCGGTTCTGCGGACGGTCTCGTCTTCGAGGCGGCTCCCTCCCCCGTGTACAGGCCGATTTTCATGCATTTGCAACGGTGGGAAGTTGCCCAAAAGGGGATGGGAGTGAATGTGACTGCTCAACCCGACTTCGAGACTTGTAAGCCGGGTAGCTCAGCCGGGTTTGACCCGGCGGTTCTGCCGACGGTCTCGCCTTCGAGGGGGGAGCCTCCCCCGTGTACAGGCCGATTTCCGTGCATTTCCAACGGTGGGAAGAGGTTCAAAAGGGGATGGGAGTGAATGTGACTGCTCAACCCGACTCTGAGGCTTCTAACCCGGGTAGCTCGGCCGGGTTTGATCCGGCGGTTCTGCCGACGGTCTCGTCTTCGAGGCCGGTGCCTCCCCCGTGTACAGGCCGATTTTCGTGCATTTCCAACGGTGGGAAGAGGTTCAAAAGGGGATGGGGGTGAATGTGACTGCTCAACCCGACTCTGAGGCTTCTAACCCGGGTAGCTCGGCCGGGTTTGATCCGGCGGTTCTGCCGACGGTCTCGTCTTCGAGGCCGGTGCCTCCCCCGTGTACAGGCCGATTTTCGTGCATTTCCAACGGTGGGAAGTGGTCCAAAAGGGAATGGGGGTGGACGTGTCTGCTCATACCGACTTTGAGACTTGTAAGCCGGGTAGCTCAGCCGGGTTTGTTCCGGCGGTTCTGCCGACGGTCTCGTCATCGAGGGGGGAGCCTCCCCCGTGTCCAGGCCGATTTTCATGCATTTCCAACCGTGGGAAGTGGTCCAAAAGGGAATGGGGGTGAATGTGACTGCTCATACCGACTTTGAGACTTTTAAGCCGGGTAGCTCAGCCGGGTTTGACCCGGCGGTTCTGCCGACGGTCTCGCCTTCGAGGGGGGAGCGTCCCCCGTGTTCAGGCCGAATTTTGTGCATTTCGAACCGTGGGAAGTTGCCCAAAAGTCGATGGGAGTGAATGTGACTGCTCAACCCGACTTTGAGACTTGTAAGCCGGGTAGCTCAGCCGGGTTTGACCCGGCGGTTCTGCCGACGGTCTCGTCTTCGAGGCGGGTGCCTCCCCCGTGTACAGGCCGATTTTCATGCATTTCGTACCGTGGGAAGCGGTCCAAAAGGGGATGGGAGTGAACGTGACTGCTCATACCGACTTTGGCGCTTCCGAGCCGGGTAGCTCAGCCGGGTTTGACCCGGCGGGTCTGCCGACGGTCTCGCCTTCGAGGGGGGAGCGTCCCCCGTGTTCAGGCCGAATCTTGTGCATTTCGAACCGTGGGAAGTTGCCCAAAAGTCGATGGGAGTGAATGTGACTGCTCAACCCGACTTTGAGACTTGTAAGCCGGGTAGCTCAGCCGGGTTTGACCCGGCGGTTCTGCCGACGGTCTCGTCTTCGAGGCGGATGCCACCCCCGTGTACAGGCCGATTTTCGTGCATTTCCAACCGTGGGAAGTGGTCTAAAAGTCGATGGGAGTGAACGTGACTGCTCAACCCGACTCTGAGGCTTCTAACCCGGGTAGCTCGGCCGGGTTTGACCCGGCGGTTCTGCCGACGGTCTCGTCTTCGAGGCGGGTGCCTCCCCCGTGTACAGGCCGATTTTCGTGCATTTCGAACCGTGGGAAGTGGTCTAAAAGTCGATGGGAGTGAACGTGACTGCTCAACCCGACTTTGAGACTTGTAAGCCGGGTAGCTCAGCCAGGTTTGACCCGGCGGTTCTGCCGACGGTCTCGCCTTCGAGGGCGGACCCTCCCCCGTGTACAGGCCGGTTTTCGTGCATTTCGAACCGTGGGAAGTGATCCAAAAGGGAATGGGGGTGAACGTGACTGCCCAACCCGGCTTTGAGACTTGTAAGCCGGGTAGCTCAGCCGGGTTGGACCCGGCGGTTCTGCCGACGGTCTCGACTTCGAGGCGGGTGCCTCCCCCGTGTACAGGCCGATTTTCATGCATTTGCAACGGTGGGAAGTTGCCCAAAAGTCGATGGGAGTGAATGTGACTGCTCAACCCGACTTCGAGACTTGTAAGCCGGGTAGCTCAGCCGGGTTTGACCCGGCGGTTCTGCCGACGGTCTCGCCTTCGAGGGGGGAGCCTCCCCCGTGTACAGGCCGATTTTCGTGCATTTCCAACGGTGGGAAGAGGTTCAAAAGGGGATGGGAGTGAATGTGACTGCTCAACCCGACTTTGGCGCTTCCGAGCCGGGTAGCTCAGCCGGGTTTGACCCGGCGGGTCTGCCGACGGTCTCGTCTTCGAGGCGGGTGCCTCCCCCGTATACAGGCCGATTTTCATGCATTTCGAACCGTGGGAAGTGGTCCAAAAGGGAATGGGGGTGGACGTGTCTGCTCATACCGACTTTGAGACTTGTAAGCCGGGTAGCTCAGCCGGGTTTGTTCCGGCGGTTCTGCCGACGGTCTCGTCTTCGAGGCGGGTGCCTCCCCCGTGTACAGGCCGATTTTCGTGCATTTCGAACCGTGGGAAGTGGTCCAAAAGGGGATGGGAGTGAATGTGACTGCTCAACCCGACTTTGGCGCTTCCGAGCCGGGTAGCTCAGCCGGGTTTGACCCGGCGGGTCTGCCGACGGTCTCGTCTTCGAGGCGGGTGCCTCCCCCGTATACAGGCCGATTTTCATGCATTTGGAACCGTGGGAAGTGGTCCAAAAGGGAATGGGGGTGGACGTGACTGCTCATACCGACTTTGAGACTTGTAAGCCGGGTAGCTCAGCCGGGTTTGACCCGGCGGTTCTGCCGACGGTCTCGCCTTCGAGGGGGGAGCCTCCCCCGTGTACAGGCCGATTTTCGTGCATTTCCAACGGTGGGAAGAGGTTCAAAAGGGGATGGGAGTGAATGTGACTGCTCAACCCGACTCTGAGGCTTCTAACCCGGGTAGCTCGGCCGGGTTTGATCCGGCGGTTCTGCCGACGGTCTCGTCTTCGAGGCCGGTGCCTCCCCCGTGTACAGGCCGATTTTCGTGCATTTCCAACGGTGGGAAGTGGTCCAAAAGGGAATGGGGGTGGACGTGTCTGCTCATACCGACTTTGAGACTTGTAAGCCGGGTAGCTCAGCCGGGTTTGTTCCGGCGGTTCTGCCGACGGTCTCGTCATCGAGGGGGGAGCCTCCCCCGTGTCCAGGCCGATTTTCATGCATTTCCAACCGTGGGAAGTGGTCCAAAAGGGAATGGGGGTGAATGTGACTGCTCATACCGACTTTGAGACTTTTAAGCCGGGTAGCTCAGCCGGGTTTGACCCGGCGGTTCTGCCGACGGTCTCGCCTTCGAGGGGGGAGCGTCCCCCGTGTTCAGGCCGAATTTTGTGCATTTCGAACCGTGGGAAGTTGCCCAAAAGTCGATGGGAGTGAATGTGACTGCTCAACCCGACTTTGAGACTTGTAAGCCGGGTAGCTCAGCCGGGTTTGACCCGGCGGTTCTGCCGACGGTCTCGTCTTCGAGGCGGGTGCCTCCCCCGTGTACAGGCCGATTTTCATGCATTTCGTACCGTGGGAAGCGGTCCAAAAGGGGATGGGAGTGAACGTGACTGCTCATACCGACTTTGGCGCTTCCGAGCCGGGTAGCTCAGCCGGGTTTGACCCGGCGGGTCTGCCGACGGTCTCGCCTTCGAGGGGGGAGCGTCCCCCGTGTTCAGGCCGAATCTTGTGCATTTCGAACCGTGGGAAGTTGCCCAAAAGTCGATGGGAGTGAATGTGACTGCTCAACCCGACTTTGAGACTTGTAAGCCGGGTAGCTCAGCCGGGTTTGACCCGGCGGTTCTGCCGACGGTCTCGTCTTCGAGGCGGATGCCACCCCCGTGTACAGGCCGATTTTCGTGCATTTCCAACCGTGGGAAGTGGTCTAAAAGTCGATGGGAGTGAACGTGACTGCTCAACCCGACTCTGAGGCTTCTAACCCGGGTAGCTCGGCCGGGTTTGACCCGGCGGTTCTGCCGACGGTCTCGTCTTCGAGGCGGGTGCCTCCCCCGTGTACAGGCCGATTTTCGTGCATTTCGAACCGTGGGAAGTGGTCTAAAAGTCGATGGGAGTGAACGTGACTGCTCAACCCGACTTTGAGACTTGTAAGCCGGGTAGCTCAGCCAGGTTTGACCCGGCGGTTCTGCCGACGGTCTCGCCTTCGAGGGCGGACCCTCCCCCGTGTACAGGCCGGTTTTCGTGCATTTCGAACCGTGGGAAGTGATCCAAAAGGGAATGGGGGTGAACGTGACTGCCCAACCCGGCTTTGAGACTTGTAAGCCGGGTAGCTCAGCCGGGTTGGACCCGGCGGTTCTGCCGACGGTCTCGACTTCGAGGCGGGTGCCTCCCCCGTGTACAGGCCGATTTTCATGCATTTGCAACGGTGGGAAGTTGCCCAAAAGTCGATGGGAGTGAATGTGACTGCTCAACCCGACTTCGAGACTTGTAAGCCGGGTAGCTCAGCCGGGTTTGACCCGGCGGTTCTGCCGACGGTCTCGCCTTCGAGGGGGGAGCCTCCCCCGTGTACAGGCCGATTTTCGTGCATTTCCAACGGTGGGAAGAGGTTCAAAAGGGGATGGGAGTGAATGTGACTGCTCAACCCGACTTTGGCGCTTCCGAGCCGGGTAGCTCAGCCGGGTTTGACCCGGCGGGTCTGCCGACGGTCTCGTCTTCGAGGCGGGTGCCTCCCCCGTATACAGGCCGATTTTCATGCATTTCGAACCGTGGGAAGTGGTCCAAAAGGGAATGGGGGTGGACGTGTCTGCTCATACCGACTTTGAGACTTGTAAGCCGGGTAGCTCAGCCGGGTTTGTTCCGGCGGTTCTGCCGACGGTCTCGTCTTCGAGGCGGGTGCCTCCCCCGTGTACAGGCCGATTTTCGTGCATTTCGAACCGTGGGAAGTGGTCCAAAAGGGGATGGGAGTGAATGTGACTGCTCAACCCGACTTTGGCGCTTCCGAGCCGGGTAGCTCAGCCGGGTTTGACCCGGCGGGTCTGCCGACGGTCTCGTCTTCGAGGCGGGTGCCTCCCCCGTATACAGGCCGATTTTCATGCATTTCGAACCGTGGGAAGTGGTCCAAAAGGGAATGGGGGTGGACGTGTCTGCTCATACCGACTTTGAGACTTGTAAGCCGGGTAGCTCAGCCGGGTTTGATCCTGCGGTTCTGCCGACGGTCTCGCCTTCGAGGGGGGAGCCTCCCCCGTGTTCAGTCCGATTTCCATGCATTTCCAACCGTGGGAAGTTGCCCAAAAGGGGATGGGAGTGAATGTGACTGCTCAACCCGACTTTGGCGCTTCCGAGCCGGTTAGCACAGCCGGGTTTGACCCGGCGGTTCTGCCGACAGTCTCCTCTTCGAGGCGGGTGCCTCCCCCGTGTACAGGCCGATTTCCGTGCATTTCGAACCGTGGGAAGTGGTCCAAACGTCGATGGGAGTGAATGTGACTGCTCAACCCGACTTTGGCGCTTCCGAGCCGGGTAGCTCAGCCGGGTTTGACCCGGCGGTTCTGCCGACGGTCTCGTCTTCGAGGCGGGTGCCTCCCCCGTGTACAGGCCGATTTTCATGCATTTGGAACCGTGGGAAGTGGTCCAAAAGGGAATGGGGGTGGACGTGACTGCTCATACCGACTTTGAGACTTGTAAGCCGGGTAGCTCAGCCGGGTTTGACCCGGCGGTTCTGCCGACGGTCTCGCCTTCGAGGGGGGAGCCTCCCCCGTGTTCAGTCCGATTTTCGTGCATTTCCCACGGTGGGAAATGGTATCTTTCATTACGGGGACAAGGGTCTGAAGCGGTGAAGTCAGTAACCGGCATAGTTAAGGAAAGGGTTCGAATTTTCTCAACAGTACGAAAAAAGTGAGCAGGGAAGCTAGAGAAGGTGTCAGTGAGTCCCAAACGAGTGAACCGCAAAACTTAGGGAAATGCCCGAAAGCGTTTTAAAGGGTGAAATCGGGAACGAGGAAATGATGGGAAAGTGCCTGAAAGTGCTAAATGAGTAAACAGAAAAACGAAGAAAAATGTTTGAAAAGAAGAAGTGAGTAACCAGGAAAACTTAGAAAAATGTTCAAAACGAAGAAATCAGTAACCAGGAAAACTTAGAAAAATGATCAAAAAGAAGAAATGAGTAACCAGGAAAACTTAGAAAAATGTTTAAAAAGAAGAAATCAGTAACCAGGAAAACTTAGGAAAATGTTTAAAAAGAAGAAATCAGTAACCAGAAAAACTGCGAAAAATGTTTAAAAAGAAGAAATGAGTAACCAGAAAAACTTAGAAAAATGTTTAAAAAGAAGAAATCAGTAACCAGGAAAACTTAGAAAAATGTTTAAAAAGAAGAAATCAGTAACCAGGAAAACTTAGAAAAATGTTATAAAAGAAGAAGTGAGTAACCAGAAAAACTTAGAAAAATGTTTAAAAAGAAGAAATCAGTAACCAGAAAAACTGCGAAAAATGTTTAAAAAGAAGAAATCAGTAACCAGAAAAACTTAGAAAAATGTTTAAAAAGAAGAAATTAGTAACCAGAAAAACTTAGAAAAATGTTTAAAAAGAAGAAATCAGTAACCAGAAAAACTGCGAAAAATGTTTAAAAAGAAGAAATCAGTAACCAGGAAAACTTAGAAAAATGTTTAAAAAGAAGAAATCAGTAACCAGAAAAACTTAGAAAAATGTTTAAAAAGAAGAAATCAGTAACCAGAAAAACGGCGAAAAATGTTTAAAAAGAAGAAATCAGTAACCAGAAAAACTTAGAAAAATGTTTAAAAAGAAGAAGTGAGTAACCAGAAAAACTTAGAAAAATGTTTAAAAAGAAGAAATGAGTAACCAGAAAAACTTAGAAAAATGTTTAAAAAGAAGAAATCAGTAACCAGAAAAACTTAGAAAAATGTTTAAAAAGAAGAAATGAGTAACCAGAAAAACTTAGAAAAATGCTTAAAAAGAAGAAATCAGTAACCAGAAAAACGGCGAAAAATGTTTAAAAAGAAGAAATCAGTAACCAGAAAAACTGCGAAAAATGTTTAAAAAGAAGAAATCAGTAACCAGGAAAACTTAGAAAAATGTTTAAAAAGAAGAAATGAGTAACCAGGAAAACTTAGAAAAATGTTTAAAAAGAAGAAATGAGTAACCAGGAAAACTTAGAAAAATGTTTAAAAAGAAGAAATCAGTAACCAGAAAAACTTAGAAAAATGTTTAAAAAGAAGAAATCAGTAACCAGAAAAACTTAGAAAAATGTTTAAAAAGAAGAAATGAGTAACCAGAAAAACTTAGAAAAATGTTTAAAAAGAAGAAATCAGTAACCAGAAAAACGGCGAAAAATGTTTAAAAAGAAGAAATCAGTAACCAGAAAAACTTAGAAAAATGTTTAAAAAGAAGAAGTGAGTAACCAGAAAAACTTAGAAAAATGTTTAAAAAGAAGAAATGAGTAACCAGAAAAACTTAGAAAAATGTTTAAAAAGAAGAAATCAGTAACCAGAAAAACTTAGAAAAATGTTTAAAAAGAAGAAATGAGTAACCAGAAAAACTTAGAAAAATGTTTAAAAAGAAGAAATCAGTAACCAGGAAAACTTGGAAAAAAACACTTAGAAAAATTTTCAGCAAAGTGTGAAAAATATTCTAAGTGTCAGCGGAGGAAAATGCTGCAGCATCGGGAAAGATTCGCAAACTTACACCGAACATGTGCTCCGAAGTGCCGGAGGAATTGGGTGAATTGAGCCCGGCAAATGGCCAGCTGTCGTTTTGTGCCTGCAGCCCGAAAACTTTAACTTTGTCTGTCGCGGAAGTCCGGACCGAGAAAAATCCAAACGGTTTTGACCGGACCGAGTTCCAGACCGATGCAGTCAAATTTGGAATTCAGACCCATTCAGTGCCACTTGTAGTTTTTCCGCAGTGAGGTTGGCGGGGTACCCGGAGATATATGGGAACACGATTTTTAGAACAAAATGGCGGCGCGGGACCGTTCTGAAAGGCATCCGAAAAACGGTTCCACGGGCATAGCACTTTAATGACAGGTATGAGTGCATGCCGGAGAGCTCTTGGAAGTCGAATTTTTGACACTTTGTCAATTTTTTGACAGATTTGACAAACTCTTTCTGTCTGTTCTAAGAGTCAGTCAGAGACTTGTGCGGCGGTCTTTTGACACTATTGGAGGGCGGGCAAACCCCACGTTGACTCCGGCCGTCCCTCCACAGGCGCTCGTGTCCAAAATGAAGGCGAGAGACGCGAGTGGCCTGGTTCCCTTGGGTGTTGCCAAGAAGGCTGCGGGCTGACCGTTGCCTGAGCACTCCCTAAAGCCTCTTGTGATGAGAGCAGACCTCGCCTGCCGCACGACCGGCTCTGGGAGTCGTTGGGCCGCTATTTGTGAATAGTCTGGTCCTCCTCTGCCACCCGGACAAGCGCGATGGCTCTGCCGCCCTGCGGTGCTCGTCACCCAGGTTTGGGGAACACGATACTCGTAACAAAAATAAAAGGCGGCTCGGGACCTGCAGGCGAAAGGGGTCCCGTGGTGCTAAGCACGTCGACTTCGGGTCTCGGTGCAAGCCGGAGAGCTCACGGAAGTCTAAAGTTTTCGGCACGTGGTCGAATCTTTTCAAAGGCTTACCCGGCTCTTTCCGTCCATTCTGAGAGTAAGTCAGAGGCCGGTGCGGAGGTCTCTTGACAATCGGAGGGGGTGGTGGCCCTCCGCAGGCGCTCGTGTCGAAAATGAAGGCGAGAGACGCGAGTGGCCTGGTTCCCCTGGGTGTTGCCAGGAAGGCTGCGGGCTGACCCTTGCCTGAGCACTCCCTAAAGCCTCTTGTGATGAGAGCAGACCTCGCGCGCCGCACGACCGGCTCTGGGAGTCGTTGGGCCGCTATCTGTGAATAGTCTGGTCCTCCTCTGCCACCCGGCCAAGTGCGATGGCTCTGCCGCCCTGCGGTGCTCGTCACGCAGGTATGGGGCACACGATGCTCGTAACAGCAAATAAAGGCGGCTCGGGACCTGCAGGCGAAAGGGGTCCCGTGGTGCTTCGCACGTCGACTTCGGGTCTCGGTGCAAGCCGGAGAGCTCACGGAAGTCTAAAGTTTTCGGCACGTGGTCGAATCTTTTGAAAGGCTTACCCGGCTCTTTCCGTCCATTCTGAGAGTCAGTCAGAGGCCGGTGCGGCGGTCTATTGACGACCGGAGGCTCCCATGGGTGTTGCGATGAGGGTGGAGGGCACAGAACCTTGCCTTAGCACTCCCTAATAAAGCCTCTTGTGAAGAGAGCAGACCTCGCGCGCCGCACGACCGGCTCTGGGAGTCGTTGGGCCGCTATCTGTGAATAGTCGGGTCCTCCTCTGCCACCCGGCCAAG
>NW_027309975.1:225000-237500 GCF_047496795.1 Chiloscyllium punctatum | reverse complement strand
GAGACCTCTAACGCGGGTAGCTCGGCCGGATTTGACCCGGCGGTTCTGGCGACGGTCTCGCCTTCGAGGGGGGAGCGTCCCGCGTGTTCAGGCCGAATTTTGTGCATTTCCATCGGCGGGAAGAGGTCCAAACGGGAATGGGACTGAATGTGACTGCTGAAGCCGACATTGAGACCTCTAACGCGGGTAGCTCGGCCGGATTTGACCCGGCGGTTCTGCCGAAGGTCTCACCTTCGAGGGGGGAGCGTCCCGCGTGTTCAGGCCGAATTTTGTGCATTTCCATCGGCGGGAAGAGGTCCAAACGGGAATGGGACTGAATGTGACTGCTGAAGCCGACATTGAGACCTCTAACGCGGGTAGCTCGGCCGGATTTGACCCGGCGGTCCTGCCGAAGGTCTCACCTTCGAGGGGGGAGCGCCCACCGTGTACAGGCCGATTTTCATGCATTTCCAACCGTGGGAAGGGGTCCGAAAGGGGATGGGGGTGAACGTGACTGCTGAAGCCGACATTGAGACCTCTAACGCGGGTAGCTCGGCCGGATTTGACCCGGCGGTTCTGCCGAAGGTCTCACCTTCGAGGGGGGAGCGTCCCGCGTGTTCAGGCCGAATTTTGTGCATTTCCATCGGCGGGAAGAGGTCCAAACGGGAATGGGATTGAATGTGACTGCTGAAGCCGACATTGAGACCTCTAACGCGGGTAGCTCGGCCGGATTTGACCCGGCGGTTCTGCCGAAGGTCTCACCTTCGAGGGGGGAGCGCCCACCGTGTACAGGCCGATTTTCATGCATTTCCAACCGTGGGAAGGGGTCCGAAAGGGGATGGGGGTGAACGTGACTGCTCAACCCGACTTTGAGACCTGTAACGCGGGTAGCTCAGCCGGATTTGACCCGGCGGTTCTGGCGACGGTCTCGCCTTCGAGGGGGGAGCGCCCCGCGTGTTCAGGCCGAATTTTGTGCATTTCCATCGGCGGGAAGAGGTCCAAACGGGAATGGGATTGAATGTGACTGCTGAAGCCGACATTGAGACCTCTAACGCGGGTAGCTCGGCAGGATTTGACCCGGCGGTTCTGCCGAAGGTCTCACCTTCGAGGGGGGAGCGCCCACCGTGTACAGGCCGATTTTCATGCATTTCCAACCGTGGGAAGGGGGCCGAAAGGGGATGGGGGTGAATGTGACTGCTCAACCCGACTTTGAGGCATCTAACCCGGGTAGCTCAGCCGGGTTTGACCCGGCGGTTCTGCCGACTGCCTCGCCTTCGAGGGGGGAGCGTCCCCCGTGTACAGGCCGATTTTCATGCATTTCGAACCGTGGGAAGTGGCCCAAAAGGGGATGGGGGTGAATGTGACTGCTCAACCCGACTTTGGCGCTTCCGAGCCGGGTAGCTCAGCCGGGTTTGACCCGGCGGTTCTGCCGACGGTCTCGTCTTCGAGGCGGGTGCCTCCCCCGTGTACAGGCCGATTTTCATGCATTTCGTACCGTGGGAAGTGGTCCAAAAGGGAATGGGGGTGGACGTGACTGCTCATACCGACATCGAGACTTGTAAGCCGTGTAGCTCGGCCGGGTTTGATCCGGCGGGTCTGCCGACGGTCTCGTCTTCGAGAGGGGGGCCTCCCCCGTGTACAGGCCGATTTTCGTGCATTTCCAACGGTGGGAAGAGGTTCAAAAGGGGATGGGGGTGAATGTGACTGCTCAACCCGACTCTGAGGCTTCTAACCCGGGTAGCTCGGCCGGGTTTGACCCGGCGGTTCTGCCGTCGGTCTCGCCTTCGAGAGGGGCGCCTCCCCCGTGTACAGGCCGATTTTCGTGCATTTCCAACGGTGGGAAGAGGTTCAAAAGGGGATGGGGGTGAATGTGACTGCTCAACCCGACTCTGAGGCTTCTAACCCGGGTAGCCCGGCCGGGTTTGACCCGGCGGTTCTGCCGTCGGTCTCGCCTTCGAGGGCGGAGCCTCCCCCGTGTACAGGCCGATTTTCGTGCATTTCAAACCGTGGGAAGCGGTCCAAAAGGGGATGGGAGTGAATGTGACTGCTCATACCGACCTTGGCGCTTCCGACCCGGGTAGCTCAGCCGGGTTTGACCCGGCGGTTCTGCCGACGGTCTCGCCTTCGAGGGGGGAGCGTCCCCCGTGTTCAGGCCGAATTTTGTGCATTTCGAACCGTGGGAAGTTGCCCAAAAGTCGATGGGAGTGAATGTGACTGCTCAACCCGACTTTGGCGCTTCCGAGCCGGGTAGCTCAGCCGGGTTTGACCCGGCGGTTCTGCCGACGGTTTCGTCTTCGAGGCGGGTGCCTCCCCCGTGTACAGGCCGATTTTCATGCATTTCGTACCGTGGGAAGTGGTCCAAAATGGAATAGGGGTGGACGTGACTGCTCATACCGACATTGAGACTTGTAAGCCGTGTAGCTCGGCCGGGTTTGATCCGGCGGGTCTGCCGACGGTCTCGTCTTCGAGGCGGGTGCCTCCCCCGTGTACAGGCCGATTTTCGTGCATTTCGAACCGTGGGAAGTGGTCCAAAAGGGGATGGGGGTGGACGTGACTGCTCAACCCGACTTTGAGGCTTCTAACCCGGATAGCTCGGCCGGGTTTGACCCGGCGGTTCTGCCGACGGTCTCGTCATCGAGGGGGGAGCCTCCCCCGTGTCCAGGCCGATTTTCGTGCATTTCCAACCGTGGGAAGTGGTCCAAAAGGGAATGGGGGTGGACGTGACTGCTCAACCCGGCTTTGAGACTTGTAAGCCGGGTAGCTCAGCCGGGTTTGACCCGGCGGTTCTGCCGACGGTCCCGCCTTCGAGGGCGGACCCTCCCCCGTGTACAGGCCGATTTTCGTGCATTTCCAACGGTGGGAAGAGGTCCAAAAGGGGATGGGAGTGAACGTGACTGCTCAACCCGACTCTGAGGCTTCTAACCCGGGTAGCTCGGCCGGGTTTGACCCGTCGATTCTGCCGATGGTCTCGTTTTGGAGGGGGGAGCCTCCCCCGTGTTCAGTCCGATTTTCGTGCATTTCGAACCGTGGGAAGTGGCCCAAAAGGGGATGGGAGTGAATGTGACTGCTCATACCGACTTTGGCGCTTCCGAGCCTGGTAGCTCAGCCGGGTTTGATCCAGCGGTTCTGCGGACGGTCTCGTCTTCGAGGCGGCTCCCTCCCCCGTGTACAGGCCGATTTTCATGCATTTGCAACGGTGGGAAGTTGCCCAAAAGGGGATGGGAGTGAATGTGACTGCTCAACCCGACTTCGAGACTTGTAAGCCGGGTAGCTCAGCCGGGTTTGACCCGGCGGTTCTGCCGACGGTCTCGCCTTCGAGGGGGGAGCCTCCCCCGTGTACAGGCCGATTTCCGTGCATTTCCAACGGTGGGAAGAGGTTCAAAAGGGGATGGGAGTGAATGTGACTGCTCAACCCGACTCTGAGGCTTCTAACCCGGGTAGCTCGGCCGGGTTTGATCCGGCGGTTCTGCCGACGGTCTCGTCTTCGAGGCCGGTGCCTCCCCCGTGTACAGGCCGATTTTCGTGCATTTCCAACGGTGGGAAGAGGTTCAAAAGGGGATGGGGGTGAATGTGACTGCTCAACCCGACTCTGAGGCTTCTAACCCGGGTAGCTCGGCCGGGTTTGATCCGGCGGTTCTGCCGACGGTCTCGTCTTCGAGGCCGGTGCCTCCCCCGTGTACAGGCCGATTTTCGTGCATTTCCAACGGTGGGAAGTGGTCCAAAAGGGAATGGGGGTGGACGTGTCTGCTCATACCGACTTTGAGACTTGTAAGCCGGGTAGCTCAGCCGGGTTTGTTCCGGCGGTTCTGCCGACGGTCTCGTCATCGAGGGGGGAGCCTCCCCCGTGTCCAGGCCGATTTTCATGCATTTCCAACCGTGGGAAGTGGTCCAAAAGGGAATGGGGGTGAATGTGACTGCTCATACCGACTTTGAGACTTTTAAGCCGGGTAGCTCAGCCGGGTTTGACCCGGCGGTTCTGCCGACGGTCTCGCCTTCGAGGGGGGAGCGTCCCCCGTGTTCAGGCCGAATTTTGTGCATTTCGAACCGTGGGAAGTTGCCCAAAAGTCGATGGGAGTGAATGTGACTGCTCAACCCGACTTTGAGACTTGTAAGCCGGGTAGCTCAGCCGGGTTTGACCCGGCGGTTCTGCCGACGGTCTCGTCTTCGAGGCGGGTGCCTCCCCCGTGTACAGGCCGATTTTCATGCATTTCGTACCGTGGGAAGCGGTCCAAAAGGGGATGGGAGTGAACGTGACTGCTCATACCGACTTTGGCGCTTCCGAGCCGGGTAGCTCAGCCGGGTTTGACCCGGCGGGTCTGCCGACGGTCTCGCCTTCGAGGGGGGAGCGTCCCCCGTGTTCAGGCCGAATCTTGTGCATTTCGAACCGTGGGAAGTTGCCCAAAAGTCGATGGGAGTGAATGTGACTGCTCAACCCGACTTTGAGACTTGTAAGCCGGGTAGCTCAGCCGGGTTTGACCCGGCGGTTCTGCCGACGGTCTCGTCTTCGAGGCGGATGCCACCCCCGTGTACAGGCCGATTTTCGTGCATTTCCAACCGTGGGAAGTGGTCTAAAAGTCGATGGGAGTGAACGTGACTGCTCAACCCGACTCTGAGGCTTCTAACCCGGGTAGCTCGGCCGGGTTTGACCCGGCGGTTCTGCCGACGGTCTCGTCTTCGAGGCGGGTGCCTCCCCCGTGTACAGGCCGATTTTCGTGCATTTCGAACCGTGGGAAGTGGTCTAAAAGTCGATGGGAGTGAACGTGACTGCTCAACCCGACTTTGAGACTTGTAAGCCGGGTAGCTCAGCCAGGTTTGACCCGGCGGTTCTGCCGACGGTCTCGCCTTCGAGGGCGGACCCTCCCCCGTGTACAGGCCGGTTTTCGTGCATTTCGAACCGTGGGAAGTGATCCAAAAGGGAATGGGGGTGAACGTGACTGCCCAACCCGGCTTTGAGACTTGTAAGCCGGGTAGCTCAGCCGGGTTGGACCCGGCGGTTCTGCCGACGGTCTCGACTTCGAGGCGGGTGCCTCCCCCGTGTACAGGCCGATTTTCATGCATTTGCAACGGTGGGAAGTTGCCCAAAAGTCGATGGGAGTGAATGTGACTGCTCAACCCGACTTCGAGACTTGTAAGCCGGGTAGCTCAGCCGGGTTTGACCCGGCGGTTCTGCCGACGGTCTCGCCTTCGAGGGGGGAGCCTCCCCCGTGTACAGGCCGATTTTCGTGCATTTCCAACGGTGGGAAGAGGTTCAAAAGGGGATGGGAGTGAATGTGACTGCTCAACCCGACTTTGGCGCTTCCGAGCCGGGTAGCTCAGCCGGGTTTGACCCGGCGGGTCTGCCGACGGTCTCGTCTTCGAGGCGGGTGCCTCCCCCGTATACAGGCCGATTTTCATGCATTTCGAACCGTGGGAAGTGGTCCAAAAGGGAATGGGGGTGGACGTGTCTGCTCATACCGACTTTGAGACTTGTAAGCCGGGTAGCTCAGCCGGGTTTGTTCCGGCGGTTCTGCCGACGGTCTCGTCTTCGAGGCGGGTGCCTCCCCCGTGTACAGGCCGATTTTCGTGCATTTCGAACCGTGGGAAGTGGTCCAAAAGGGGATGGGAGTGAATGTGACTGCTCAACCCGACTTTGGCGCTTCCGAGCCGGGTAGCTCAGCCGGGTTTGACCCGGCGGGTCTGCCGACGGTCTCGTCTTCGAGGCGGGTGCCTCCCCCGTATACAGGCCGATTTTCATGCATTTGGAACCGTGGGAAGTGGTCCAAAAGGGAATGGGGGTGGACGTGACTGCTCATACCGACTTTGAGACTTGTAAGCCGGGTAGCTCAGCCGGGTTTGACCCGGCGGTTCTGCCGACGGTCTCGCCTTCGAGGGGGGAGCCTCCCCCGTGTACAGGCCGATTTTCGTGCATTTCCAACGGTGGGAAGAGGTTCAAAAGGGGATGGGAGTGAATGTGACTGCTCAACCCGACTCTGAGGCTTCTAACCCGGGTAGCTCGGCCGGGTTTGATCCGGCGGTTCTGCCGACGGTCTCGTCTTCGAGGCCGGTGCCTCCCCCGTGTACAGGCCGATTTTCGTGCATTTCCAACGGTGGGAAGTGGTCCAAAAGGGAATGGGGGTGGACGTGTCTGCTCATACCGACTTTGAGACTTGTAAGCCGGGTAGCTCAGCCGGGTTTGTTCCGGCGGTTCTGCCGACGGTCTCGTCATCGAGGGGGGAGCCTCCCCCGTGTCCAGGCCGATTTTCATGCATTTCCAACCGTGGGAAGTGGTCCAAAAGGGAATGGGGGTGAATGTGACTGCTCATACCGACTTTGAGACTTTTAAGCCGGGTAGCTCAGCCGGGTTTGACCCGGCGGTTCTGCCGACGGTCTCGCCTTCGAGGGGGGAGCGTCCCCCGTGTTCAGGCCGAATTTTGTGCATTTCGAACCGTGGGAAGTTGCCCAAAAGTCGATGGGAGTGAATGTGACTGCTCAACCCGACTTTGAGACTTGTAAGCCGGGTAGCTCAGCCGGGTTTGACCCGGCGGTTCTGCCGACGGTCTCGTCTTCGAGGCGGGTGCCTCCCCCGTGTACAGGCCGATTTTCATGCATTTCGTACCGTGGGAAGCGGTCCAAAAGGGGATGGGAGTGAACGTGACTGCTCATACCGACTTTGGCGCTTCCGAGCCGGGTAGCTCAGCCGGGTTTGACCCGGCGGGTCTGCCGACGGTCTCGCCTTCGAGGGGGGAGCGTCCCCCGTGTTCAGGCCGAATCTTGTGCATTTCGAACCGTGGGAAGTTGCCCAAAAGTCGATGGGAGTGAATGTGACTGCTCAACCCGACTTTGAGACTTGTAAGCCGGGTAGCTCAGCCGGGTTTGACCCGGCGGTTCTGCCGACGGTCTCGTCTTCGAGGCGGATGCCACCCCCGTGTACAGGCCGATTTTCGTGCATTTCCAACCGTGGGAAGTGGTCTAAAAGTCGATGGGAGTGAACGTGACTGCTCAACCCGACTCTGAGGCTTCTAACCCGGGTAGCTCGGCCGGGTTTGACCCGGCGGTTCTGCCGACGGTCTCGTCTTCGAGGCGGGTGCCTCCCCCGTGTACAGGCCGATTTTCGTGCATTTCGAACCGTGGGAAGTGGTCTAAAAGTCGATGGGAGTGAACGTGACTGCTCAACCCGACTTTGAGACTTGTAAGCCGGGTAGCTCAGCCAGGTTTGACCCGGCGGTTCTGCCGACGGTCTCGCCTTCGAGGGCGGACCCTCCCCCGTGTACAGGCCGGTTTTCGTGCATTTCGAACCGTGGGAAGTGATCCAAAAGGGAATGGGGGTGAACGTGACTGCCCAACCCGGCTTTGAGACTTGTAAGCCGGGTAGCTCAGCCGGGTTGGACCCGGCGGTTCTGCCGACGGTCTCGACTTCGAGGCGGGTGCCTCCCCCGTGTACAGGCCGATTTTCATGCATTTGCAACGGTGGGAAGTTGCCCAAAAGTCGATGGGAGTGAATGTGACTGCTCAACCCGACTTCGAGACTTGTAAGCCGGGTAGCTCAGCCGGGTTTGACCCGGCGGTTCTGCCGACGGTCTCGCCTTCTAGGGGGGAGCCTCCCCCGTGTACAGGCCGATTTTCGTGCATTTCCAACGGTGGGAAGAGGTTCAAAAGGGGATGGGAGTGAATGTGACTGCTCAACCCGACTTTGGCGCTTCCGAGCCGGGTAGCTCAGCCGGGTTTGACCCGGCGGGTCTGCCGACGGTCTCGTCTTCGAGGCGGGTGCCTCCCCCGTATACAGGCCGATTTTCATGCATTTCGAACCGTGGGAAGTGGTCCAAAAGGGAATGGGGGTGGACGTGTCTGCTCATACCGACTTTGAGACTTGTAAGCCGGGTAGCTCAGCCGGGTTTGTTCCGGCGGTTCTGCCGACGGTCTCGTCTTCGAGGCGGGTGCCTCCCCCGTGTACAGGCCGATTTTCGTGCATTTCGAACCGTGGGAAGTGGTCCAAAAGGGGATGGGAGTGAATGTGACTGCTCAACCCGACTTTGGCGCTTCCGAGCCGGGTAGCTCAGCCGGGTTTGACCCGGCGGGTCTGCCGACGGTCTCGTCTTCGAGGCGGGTGCCTCCCCCGTATACAGGCCGATTTTCATGCATTTCGAACCGTGGGAAGTGGTCCAAAAGGGAATGGGGGTGGACGTGTCTGCTCATACCGACTTTGAGACTTGTAAGCCGGGTAGCTCAGCCGGGTTTGATCCTGCGGTTCTGCCGACGGTCTCGCCTTCGAGGGGGGAGCCTCCCCCGTGTTCAGTCCGATTTCCATGCATTTCCAACCGTGGGAAGTTGCCCAAAAGGGGATGGGAGTGAATGTGACTGCTCAACCCGACTTTGGCGCTTCCGAGCCGGTTAGCACAGCCGGGTTTGACCCGGCGGTTCTGCCGACAGTCTCCTCTTCGAGGCGGGTGCCTCCCCCGTGTACAGGCCGATTTCCGTGCATTTCGAACCGTGGGAAGTGGTCCAAACGTCGATGGGAGTGAATGTGACTGCTCAACCCGACTTTGGCGCTTCCGAGCCGGGTAGCTCAGCCGGGTTTGACCCGGCGGTTCTGCCGACGGTCTCGTCTTCGAGGCGGGTGCCTCCCCCGTGTACAGGCCGATTTTCATGCATTTGGAACCGTGGGAAGTGGTCCAAAAGGGAATGGGGGTGGACGTGACTGCTCATACCGACTTTGAGACTTGTAAGCCGGGTAGCTCAGCCGGGTTTGACCCGGCGGTTCTGCCGACGGTCTCGCCTTCGAGGGGGGAGCCTCCCCCGTGTTCAGTCCGATTTTCGTGCATTTCCCACGGTGGGAAATGGTATCTTTCATTACGGGGACAAGGGTCTGAAGCGGTGAAGTCAGTAACCGGCATAGTTAAGGAAAGGGTTCGAATTTTCTCAACAGTACGAAAAAAGTGAGCAGGGAAGCTAGAGAAGGTGTCAGTGAGTCCCAAACGAGTGAACCGCAAAACTTAGGGAAATGCCCGAAAGCGTTTTAAAGGGTGAAATCGGGAACGAGGAAATGATGGGAAAGTGCCTGAAAGTGCTAAATGAGTAAACAGAAAAACGAAGAAAAATGTTTGAAAAGAAGAAGTGAGTAACCAGGAAAACTTAGAAAAATGTTCAAAACGAAGAAATCAGTAACCAGGAAAACTTAGAAAAATGATCAAAAAGAAGAAATGAGTAACCAGGAAAACTTAGAAAAATGTTTAAAAAGAAGAAATCAGTAACCAGGAAAACTTAGGAAAATGTTTAAAAAGAAGAAATCAGTAACCAGAAAAACTGCGAAAAATGTTTAAAAAGAAGAAATGAGTAACCAGAAAAACTTAGAAAAATGTTTAAAAAGAAGAAATCAGTAACCAGGAAAACTTAGAAAAATGTTTAAAAAGAAGAAATCAGTAACCAGGAAAACTTAGAAAAATGTTATAAAAGAAGAAGTGAGTAACCAGAAAAACTTAGAAAAATGTTTAAAAAGAAGAAATCAGTAACCAGAAAAACTGCGAAAAATGTTTAAAAAGAAGAAATCAGTAACCAGAAAAACTTAGAAAAATGTTTAAAAAGAAGAAATTAGTAACCAGAAAAACTTAGAAAAATGTTTAAAAAGAAGAAATCAGTAACCAGAAAAACTGCGAAAAATGTTTAAAAAGAAGAAATCAGTAACCAGGAAAACTTAGAAAAATGTTTAAAAAGAAGAAATCAGTAACCAGAAAAACTTAGAAAAATGTTTAAAAAGAAGAAATCAGTAACCAGAAAAACGGCGAAAAATGTTTAAAAAGAAGAAATCAGTAACCAGAAAAACTTAGAAAAATGTTTAAAAAGAAGAAGTGAGTAACCAGAAAAACTTAGAAAAATGTTTAAAAAGAAGAAATGAGTAACCAGAAAAACTTAGAAAAATGTTTAAAAAGAAGAAATCAGTAACCAGAAAAACTTAGAAAAATGTTTAAAAAGAAGAAATGAGTAACCAGAAAAACTTAGAAAAATGCTTAAAAAGAAGAAATCAGTAACCAGAAAAACGGCGAAAAATGTTTAAAAAGAAGAAATCAGTAACCAGAAAAACTGCGAAAAATGTTTAAAAAGAAGAAATCAGTAACCAGGAAAACTTAGAAAAATGTTTAAAAAGAAGAAATGAGTAACCAGGAAAACTTAGAAAAATGTTTAAAAAGAAGAAATGAGTAACCAGGAAAACTTAGAAAAATGTTTAAAAAGAAGAAATCAGTAACCAGAAAAACTTAGAAAAATGTTTAAAAAGAAGAAATCAGTAACCAGAAAAACTTAGAAAAATGTTTAAAAAGAAGAAATGAGTAACCAGAAAAACTTAGAAAAATGTTTAAAAAGAAGAAATCAGTAACCAGAAAAACGGCGAAAAATGTTTAAAAAGAAGAAATCAGTAACCAGAAAAACTTAGAAAAATGTTTAAAAAGAAGAAGTGAGTAACCAGAAAAACTTAGAAAAATGTTTAAAAAGAAGAAATGAGTAACCAGAAAAACTTAGAAAAATGTTTAAAAAGAAGAAATCAGTAACCAGAAAAACTTAGAAAAATGTTTAAAAAGAAGAAATGAGTAACCAGAAAAACTTAGAAAAATGTTTAAAAAGAAGAAATCAGTAACCAGGAAAACTTGGAAAAAAACACTTAGAAAAATTTTCAGCAAAGTGTGAAAAATATTCTAAGTGTCAGCGGAGGAAAATGCTGCAGCATCGGGAAAGATTCGCAAACTTACACCGAACATGTGCTCCGAAGTGCCGGAGGAATTGGGTGAATTGAGCCCGGCAAATGGCCAGCTGTCGTTTTGTGCCTGCAGCCCGAAAACTTTAACTTTGTCTGTCGCGGAAGTCCGGACCGAGAAAAATCCAAACGGTTTTGACCGGACCGAGTTCCAGACCGATGCAGTCAAATTTGGAATTCAGACCCATTCAGTGCCACTTGTAGTTTTTCCGCAGTGAGGTTGGCGGGGTACCCGGAGATATATGGGAACACGATTTTTAGAACAAAATGGCGGCGCGGGACCGTTCTGAAAGGCATCCGAAAAACGGTTCCACGGGCATAGCACTTTAATGACAGGTATGAGTGCATGCCGGAGAGCTCTTGGAAGTCGAATTTTTGACACTTTGTCAATTTTTTGACAGATTTGACAAACTCTTTCTGTCTGTTCTAAGAGTCAGTCAGAGACTTGTGCGGCGGTCTTTTGACACTATTGGAGGGCGGGCAAACCCCACGTTGACTCCGGCCGTCCCTCCACAGGCGCTCGTGTCCAAAATGAAGGCGAGAGACGCGAGTGGCCTGGTTCCCTTGGGTGTTGCCAAGAAGGCTGCGGGCTGACCGTTGCCTGAGCACTCCCTAAAGCCTCTTGTGATGAGAGCAGACCTCGCCTGCCGCACGACCGGCTCTGGGAGTCGTTGGGCCGCTATTTGTGAATAGTCTGGTCCTCCTCTGCCACCCGGACAAGCGCGATGGCTCTGCCGCCCTGCGGTGCTCGTCACCCAGGTTTGGGGAACACGATACTCGTAACAAAAATAAAAGGCGGCTCGGGACCTGCAGGCGAAAGGGGTCCCGTGGTGCTAAGCACGTCGACTTCGGGTCTCGGTGCAAGCCGGAGAGCTCACGGAAGTCTAAAGTTTTCGGCACGTGGTCGAATCTTTTCAAAGGCTTACCCGGCTCTTTCCGTCCATTCTGAGAGTAAGTCAGAGGCCGGTGCGGAGGTCTCTTGACAATCGGAGGGGGTGGTGGCCCTCCGCAGGCGCTCGTGTCGAAAATGAAGGCGAGAGACGCGAGTGGCCTGGTTCCCCTGGGTGTTGCCAGGAAGGCTGCGGGCTGACCCTTGCCTGAGCACTCCCTAAAGCCTCTTGTGATGAGAGCAGACCTCGCGCGCCGCACGACCGGCTCTGGGAGTCGTTGGGCCGCTATCTGTGAATAGTCTGGTCCTCCTCTGCCACCCGGCCAAGTGCGATGGCTCTGCCGCCCTGCGGTGCTCGTCACGCAGGTATGGGGCACACGATGCTCGTAACAGCAAATAAAGGCGGCTCGGGACCTGCAGGCGAAAGGGGTCCCGTGGTGCTTCGCACGTCGACTTCGGGTCTCGGTGCAAGCCGGAGAGCTCACGGAAGTCTAAAGTTTTCGGCACGTGGTCGAATCTTTTGAAAGGCTTACCCGGCTCTTTCCGTCCATTCTGAGAGTCAGTCAGAGGCCGGTGCGGCGGTCTATTGACGACCGGAGGCTCCCATGGGTGTTGCGATGAGGGTGGAGGGCACAGAACCTTGCCTTAGCACTCCCTAATAAAGCCTCTTGTGAAGAGAGCAGACCTCGCGCGCCGCACGACCGGCTCTGGGAGTCGTTGGGCCGCTATCTGTGAATAGTCGGGTCCTCCTCTGCCACCCGGCCAAGTGCGATGGCTCTGCCGCCCTGCGGTGCTTGTCACGCAGGTATGGGGCACACGATGCTCGTAACAGCAAATAAAGGCGGCTCGGGACCTGCAGGCGAAAGGGGTCCCGTGGTGCTTAGCACGTCGACTTCGTGTCTCGGTGCAAGC
>NW_027309975.1:195000-210000 GCF_047496795.1 Chiloscyllium punctatum | reverse complement strand
AGAGGGACTTTGAGTGTTCGGGGGCGGGGTAGCTCAGCCGGATTTGCCCCGGCGGTTCTGCGGACGGTGTTGACTTCGAGGGCGGACCGGCCCCCGTGTTCAGTCCGAATATCGTGCATTGTTAACGGCGGGAAGTGTTCCAAAAGGGAATGGGATTGAATGTGACTGCTGAAGCCGACTTTGAGACCTGTAACGCGGGTAGCTCAGCCGGATTTGACCCGGCGGTTCTGGCGACGGTCTCGCCTTCGAGGGGGGAGCGCCCCGCGTGTTCAGGCCGAATTTTGTGCATTTCCATCGGCGGGAAGAGGTCCAAACGGGAATGGGATTGAATGTGACTGCTGAAGCCGACATTGAGACCTCTAACGCGGGTAGCTCGGCCGGATTTGACCCGGCGGTTCTGCCGAAGGTCTCACCTTCGAGGGGGGAGCGTCCCGCGTGTTCAGGCCGAATATCGTGCATTGTTAACGGCGGGAAGTGTTCCAAAAGGGAATGGGATTGAATGTGACTGCTGAAGCCGACATTGAGACCTCTAACGCGGGTAGCTCGGCCGGATTTGACCCGGCGGTTCTGGCGACGGTCTCGCCTTCGAGGGGGGAGCGTCCCGCGTGTTCAGGCCGAATTTTGTGCATTTCCATCGGCGGGAAGAGGTCCAAACGGGAATGGGACTGAATGTGACTGCTGAAGCCGACATTGAGACCTCTAACGCGGGTAGCTCGGCCGGATTTGACCCGGCGGTTCTGCCGAAGGTCTCACCTTCGAGGGGGGAGCGTCCCGCGTGTTCAGGCCGAATTTTGTGCATTTCCATCGGCGGGAAGAGGTCCAAACGGGAATGGGACTGAATGTGACTGCTGAAGCCGACATTGAGACCTCTAACGCGGGTAGCTCGGCCGGATTTGACCCGGCGGTCCTGCCGAAGGTCTCACCTTCGAGGGGGGAGCGCCCACCGTGTACAGGCCGATTTTCATGCATTTCCAACCGTGGGAAGGGGTCCGAAAGGGGATGGGGGTGAACGTGACTGCTCAACCCGACTTTGAGACCTGTAACGCGGGTAGCTCAGCCGGATTTGACCCGGCGGTTCTGGCGACGGTCTCGCCTTCGAGGGGGGAGCGTCCCGCGTGTTCAGGCCGAATTTTGTGCATTTCCATCGGCGGGAAGAGGTCCAAACGGGAATGGGATTGAATGTGACTGCTGAAGCCGACATTGAGACCTCTAACGCGGGTAGCTCGGCCGGATTTGACCCGGCGGTTCTGCCGAAGGTCTCACCTTCGAGGGGGGAGCGTCCCGCGTGTTCAGGCCGAATTTTGTGCATTTCCATCGGCGGGAAGAGGTCCAAACGGGAATGGGATTGAATGTGACTGCTGAAGCCGACATTGAGACCTCTAACGCGGGTAGCTCGGCCGGATTTGACCCGGCGGTTCTGCCGAAGGTCTCACCTTCGAGGGGGGAGCGCCCACCGTGTACAGGCCGATTTTCATGCATTTCCAACCGTGGGAAGGGGTCCGAAAGGGGATGGGGGTGAACGTGACTGCTCAACCCGACTTTGAGACCTGTAACGCGGGTAGCTCAGCCGGATTTGACCCGGCGGTTCTGGCGACGGTCTCGCCTTCGAGGGGGGAGCGCCCCGCGTGTTCAGGCCGAATTTTGTGCATTTCCATCGGCGGGAAGAGGTCCAAACGGGAATGGGATTGAATGTGACTGCTGAAGCCGACATTGAGACCTCTAACGCGGGTAGCTCGGCAGGATTTGACCCGGCGGTTCTGCCGAAGGTCTCACCTTCGAGGGGGGAGCGCCCACCGTGTACAGGCCGATTTTCATGCATTTCCAACCGTGGGAAGGGGGCCGAAAGGGGATGGGGGTGAATGTGACTGCTCAACCCGACTTTGAGGCATCTAACCCGGGTAGCTCAGCCGGGTTTGACCCGGCGGTTCTGCCGACTGCCTCGCCTTCGAGGGGGGAGCGTCCCCCGTGTACAGGCCGATTTTCATGCATTTCGAACCGTGGGAAGTGGCCCAAAAGGGGATGGGGGTGAATGTGACTGCTCAACCCGACTTTGGCGCTTCCGAGCCGGGTAGCTCAGCCGGGTTTGACCCGGCGGTTCTGCCGACGGTCTCGTCTTCGAGGCGGGTGCCTCCCCCGTGTACAGGCCGATTTTCATGCATTTCGTACCGTGGGAAGTGGTCCAAAAGGGAATGGGGGTGGACGTGACTGCTCATACCGACATCGAGACTTGTAAGCCGTGTAGCTCGGCCGGGTTTGATCCGGCGGGTCTGCCGACGGTCTCGTCTTCGAGAGGGGGGCCTCCCCCGTGTACAGGCCGATTTTCGTGCATTTCCAACGGTGGGAAGAGGTTCAAAAGGGGATGGGGGTGAATGTGACTGCTCAACCCGACTCTGAGGCTTCTAACCCGGGTAGCTCGGCCGGGTTTGACCCGGCGGTTCTGCCGTCGGTCTCGCCTTCGAGAGGGGCGCCTCCCCCGTGTACAGGCCGATTTTCGTGCATTTCCAACGGTGGGAAGAGGTTCAAAAGGGGATGGGGGTGAATGTGACTGCTCAACCCGACTCTGAGGCTTCTAACCCGGGTAGCCCGGCCGGGTTTGACCCGGCGGTTCTGCCGTCGGTCTCGCCTTCGAGGGCGGAGCCTCCCCCGTGTACAGGCCGATTTTCGTGCATTTCAAACCGTGGGAAGCGGTCCAAAAGGGGATGGGAGTGAATGTGACTGCTCATACCGACCTTGGCGCTTCCGACCCGGGTAGCTCAGCCGGGTTTGACCCGGCGGTTCTGCCGACGGTCTCGCCTTCGAGGGGGGAGCGTCCCCCGTGTTCAGGCCGAATTTTGTGCATTTCGAACCGTGGGAAGTTGCCCAAAAGTCGATGGGAGTGAATGTGACTGCTCAACCCGACTTTGGCGCTTCCGAGCCGGGTAGCTCAGCCGGGTTTGACCCGGCGGTTCTGCCGACGGTCTCGTCTTCGAGGCGGGTGCCTCCCCCGTGTACAGGCCGATTTTCATGCATTTCGTACCGTGGGAAGCGGTCCAAAAGGGGATGGGAGTGAACGTGACTGCTCATACCGACTTTGGCGCTTCCGAGCCGGGTAGCTCAGCCGGGTTTGACCCGGCGGGTCTGCCGACGGTCTCGCCTTCGAGGGGGGAGCGTCCCCCGTGTTCAGGCCGAATCTTGTGCATTTCGAACCGTGGGAAGTTGCCCAAAAGTCGATGGGAGTGAATGTGACTGCTCAACCCGACTTTGAGACTTGTAAGCCGGGTAGCTCAGCCGGGTTTGACCCGGCGGTTCTGCCGACGGTCTCGTCTTCGAGGCGGATGCCACCCCCGTGTACAGGCCGATTTTCGTGCATTTCCAACCGTGGGAAGTGGTCTAAAAGTCGATGGGAGTGAACGTGACTGCTCAACCCGACTCTGAGGCTTCTAACCCGGGTAGCTCGGCCGGGTTTGACCCGGCGGTTCTGCCGACGGTCTCGTCTTCGAGGCGGGTGCCTCCCCCGTGTACAGGCCGATTTTCGTGCATTTCGAACCGTGGGAAGTGGTCTAAAAGTCGATGGGAGTGAACGTGACTGCTCAACCCGACTTTGAGACTTGTAAGCCGGGTAGCTCAGCCAGGTTTGACCCGGCGGTTCTGCCGACGGTCTCGCCTTCGAGGGCGGACCCTCCCCCGTGTACAGGCCGGTTTTCGTGCATTTCGAACCGTGGGAAGTGATCCAAAAGGGAATGGGGGTGAACGTGACTGCCCAACCCGGCTTTGAGACTTGTAAGCCGGGTAGCTCAGCCGGGTTGGACCCGGCGGTTCTGCCGACGGTCTCGACTTCGAGGCGGGTGCCTCCCCCGTGTACAGGCCGATTTTCATGCATTTGCAACGGTGGGAAGTTGCCCAAAAGTCGATGGGAGTGAATGTGACTGCTCAACCCGACTTCGAGACTTGTAAGCCGGGTAGCTCAGCCGGGTTTGACCCGGCGGTTCTGCCGACGGTCTCGCCTTCGAGGGGGGAGCCTCCCCCGTGTACAGGCCGATTTTCGTGCATTTCCAACGGTGGGAAGAGGTTCAAAAGGGGATGGGAGTGAATGTGACTGCTCAACCCGACTTTGGCGCTTCCGAGCCGGGTAGCTCAGCCGGGTTTGACCCGGCGGGTCTGCCGACGGTCTCGTCTTCGAGGCGGGTGCCTCCCCCGTATACAGGCCGATTTTCATGCATTTCGAACCGTGGGAAGTGGTCCAAAAGGGAATGGGGGTGGACGTGTCTGCTCATACCGACTTTGAGACTTGTAAGCCGGGTAGCTCAGCCGGGTTTGTTCCGGCGGTTCTGCCGACGGTCTCGTCTTCGAGGCGGGTGCCTCCCCCGTGTACAGGCCGATTTTCGTGCATTTCGAACCGTGGGAAGTGGTCCAAAAGGGGATGGGAGTGAATGTGACTGCTCAACCCGACTTTGGCGCTTCCGAGCCGGGTAGCTCAGCCGGGTTTGACCCGGCGGGTCTGCCGACGGTCTCGTCTTCGAGGCGGGTGCCTCCCCCGTATACAGGCCGATTTTCATGCATTTCGAACCGTGGGAAGTGGTCCAAAAGGGAATGGGGGTGGACGTGTCTGCTCATACCGACTTTGAGACTTGTAAGCCGGGTAGCTCAGCCGGGTTTGACCCGGCGGTTCTGCCGACGGTCTCGCCTTCGAGGGGGGAGCGTCCCCCGTGTTCAGGCCGAATTTTGTGCATTTCGAACCGTGGGAAGTTGCCCAAAAGTCGATGGGAGTGAATGTGACTGCTCAACCCGACTTTGAGACTTGTAAGCCGGGTAGCTCAGCCGGGTTTGACCCGGCGGTTCTGCCGACGGTCTCGTCTTCGAGGCGGGTGCCTCCCCCGTGTACAGGCCGATTTTCATGCATTTCGTACCGTGGGAAGCGGTCCAAAAGGGGATGGGAGTGAACGTGACTGCTCATACCGACTTTGGCGCTTCCGAGCCGGGTAGCTCAGCCGGGTTTGACCCGGCGGGTCTGCCGACGGTCTCGCCTTCGAGGGGGGAGCGTCCCCCGTGTTCAGGCCGAATCTTGTGCATTTCGAACCGTGGGAAGTTGCCCAAAAGTCGATGGGAGTGAATGTGACTGCTCAACCCGACTTTGAGACTTGTAAGCCGGGTAGCTCAGCCGGGTTTGACCCGGCGGTTCTGCCGACGGTCTCGTCTTCGAGGCGGATGCCACCCCCGTGTACAGGCCGATTTTCGTGCATTTCCAACCGTGGGAAGTGGTCTAAAAGTCGATGGGAGTGAACGTGACTGCTCAACCCGACTCTGAGGCTTCTAACCCGGGTAGCTCGGCCGGGTTTGACCCGGCGGTTCTGCCGACGGTCTCGTCTTCGAGGCGGGTGCCTCCCCCGTGTACAGGCCGATTTTCGTGCATTTCGAACCGTGGGAAGTGGTCTAAAAGTCGATGGGAGTGAACGTGACTGCTCAACCCGACTTTGAGACTTGTAAGCCGGGTAGCTCAGCCAGGTTTGACCCGGCGGTTCTGCCGACGGTCTCGCCTTCGAGGGCGGACCCTCCCCCGTGTACAGGCCGGTTTTCGTGCATTTCGAACCGTGGGAAGTGATCCAAAAGGGAATGGGGGTGAACGTGACTGCCCAACCCGGCTTTGAGACTTGTAAGCCGGGTAGCTCAGCCGGGTTGGACCCGGCGGTTCTGCCGACGGTCTCGACTTCGAGGCGGGTGCCTCCCCCGTGTACAGGCCGATTTTCATGCATTTGCAACGGTGGGAAGTTGCCCAAAAGTCGATGGGAGTGAATGTGACTGCTCAACCCGACTTCGAGACTTGTAAGCCGGGTAGCTCAGCCGGGTTTGACCCGGCGGTTCTGCCGACGGTCTCGCCTTCGAGGGGGGAGCCTCCCCCGTGTACAGGCCGATTTTCGTGCATTTCCAACGGTGGGAAGAGGTTCAAAAGGGGATGGGAGTGAATGTGACTGCTCAACCCGACTTTGGCGCTTCCGAGCCGGGTAGCTCAGCCGGGTTTGACCCGGCGGGTCTGCCGACGGTCTCGTCTTCGAGGCGGGTGCCTCCCCCGTATACAGGCCGATTTTCATGCATTTCGAACCGTGGGAAGTGGTCCAAAAGGGAATGGGGGTGGACGTGTCTGCTCATACCGACTTTGAGACTTGTAAGCCGGGTAGCTCAGCCGGGTTTGTTCCGGCGGTTCTGCCGATGGTCTCGTCTTCGAGGCGGGTGCCTCCCCCGTGTACAGGCCGATTTTCGTGCATTTCGAACCGTGGGAAGTGGTCCAAAAGGGGATGGGAGTGAATGTGACTGCTCAACCCGACTTTGGCGCTTCCGAGCCGGGTAGCTCAGCCGGGTTTGACCCGGCGGGTCTGCCGACGGTCTCGTCTTCGAGGCGGGTGCCTCCCCCGTATACAGGCCGATTTTCATGCATTTCGAACCGTGGGAAGTGGTCCAAAAGGGAATGGGGGTGGACGTGTCTGCTCATACCGACTTTGAGACTTGTAAGCCGGGTAGCTCAGCCGGGTTTGACCCGGCGGTTCTGCCGACGGTCTCGCCTTCGAGGGGGGAGCCTCCCCCGTGTACAGGCCGATTTTCGTGCATTTCCAACGGTGGGAAGAGGTTCAAAAGGGGATGGGAGTGAATGTGACTGCTCAACCCGACTCTGAGGCTTCTAACCCGGGTAGCTCGGCCGGGTTTGATCCGGCGGTTCTGCCGACGGTCTCGTCTTCGAGGCCGGTGCCTCCCCCGTGTACAGGCCGATTTTCGTGCATTTCCAACGGTGGGAAGTGGTCCAAAAGGGAATGGGGGTGGACGTGTCTGCTCATACCGACTTTGAGACTTGTAAGCCGGGTAGCTCAGCCGGGTTTGTTCCGGCGGTTCTGCCGACGGTCTCGTCATCGAGGGGGGAGCCTCCCCCGTGTCCAGGCCGATTTTCATGCATTTCCAACCGTGGGAAGTGGTCCAAAAGGGAATGGGGGTGAATGTGACTGCTCATACCGACTTTGAGACTTTTAAGCCGGGTAGCTCAGCCGGGTTTGACCCGGCGGTTCTGCCGACGGTCTCGCCTTCGAGGGGGGAGCGTCCCCCGTGTTCAGGCCGAATTTTGTGCATTTCGAACCGTGGGAAGTTGCCCAAAAGTCGATGGGAGTGAATGTGACTGCTCAACCCGACTTTGAGACTTGTAAGCCGGGTAGCTCAGCCGGGTTTGACCCGGCGGTTCTGCCGACGGTCTCGTCTTCGAGGCGGGTGCCTCCCCCGTGTACAGGCCGATTTTCATGCATTTCGTACCGTGGGAAGCGGTCCAAAAGGGGATGGGAGTGAACGTGACTGCTCATACCGACTTTGGCGCTTCCGAGCCGGGTAGCTCAGCCGGGTTTGACCCGGCGGGTCTGCCGACGGTCTCGCCTTCGAGGGGGGAGCGTCCCCCGTGTTCAGGCCGAATCTTGTGCATTTCGAACCGTGGGAAGTTGCCCAAAAGTCGATGGGAGTGAATGTGACTGCTCAACCCGACTTTGAGACTTGTAAGCCGGGTAGCTCAGCCGGGTTTGACCCGGCGGTTCTGCCGACGGTCTCGTCTTCGAGGCGGATGCCACCCCCGTGTACAGGCCGATTTTCGTGCATTTCCAACCGTGGGAAGTGGTCTAAAAGTCGATGGGAGTGAACGTGACTGCTCAACCCGACTCTGAGGCTTCTAACCCGGGTAGCTCGGCCGGGTTTGACCCGGCGGTTCTGCCGACGGTCTCGTCTTCGAGGCGGGTGCCTCCCCCGTGTACAGGCCGATTTTCGTGCATTTCGAACCGTGGGAAGTGGTCTAAAAGTCGATGGGAGTGAACGTGACTGCTCAACCCGACTTTGAGACTTGTAAGCCGGGTAGCTCAGCCAGGTTTGACCCGGCGGTTCTGCCGACGGTCTCGCCTTCGAGGGCGGACCCTCCCCCGTGTACAGGCCGGTTTTCGTGCATTTCGAACCGTGGGAAGTGATCCAAAAGGGAATGGGGGTGAACGTGACTGCCCAACCCGGCTTTGAGACTTGTAAGCCGGGTAGCTCAGCCGGGTTGGACCCGGCGGTTCTGCCGACGGTCTCGACTTCGAGGCGGGTGCCTCCCCCGTGTACAGGCCGATTTTCATGCATTTGCAACGGTGGGAAGTTGCCCAAAAGTCGATGGGAGTGAATGTGACTGCTCAACCCGACTTCGAGACTTGTAAGCCGGGTAGCTCAGCCGGGTTTGACCCGGCGGTTCTGCCGACGGTCTCGCCTTCGAGGGGGGAGCCTCCCCCGTGTACAGGCCGATTTTCGTGCATTTCCAACGGTGGGAAGAGGTTCAAAAGGGGATGGGAGTGAATGTGACTGCTCAACCCGACTTTGGCGCTTCCGAGCCGGGTAGCTCAGCCGGGTTTGACCCGGCGGGTCTGCCGACGGTCTCGTCTTCGAGGCGGGTGCCTCCCCCGTATACAGGCCGATTTTCATGCATTTCGAACCGTGGGAAGTGGTCCAAAAGGGAATGGGGGTGGACGTGTCTGCTCATACCGACTTTGAGACTTGTAAGCCGGGTAGCTCAGCCGGGTTTGTTCCGGCGGTTCTGCCGACGGTCTCGTCTTCGAGGCGGGTGCCTCCCCCGTGTACAGGCCGATTTTCGTGCATTTCGAACCGTGGGAAGTGGTCCAAAAGGGGATGGGAGTGAATGTGACTGCTCAACCCGACTTTGGCGCTTCCGAGCCGGGTAGCTCAGCCGGGTTTGACCCGGCGGGTCTGCCGACGGTCTCGTCTTCGAGGCGGGTGCCTCCCCCGTATACAGGCCGATTTTCATGCATTTGGAACCGTGGGAAGTGGTCCAAAAGGGAATGGGGGTGGACGTGACTGCTCATACCGACTTTGAGACTTGTAAGCCGGGTAGCTCAGCCGGGTTTGACCCGGCGGTTCTGCCGACGGTCTCGCCTTCGAGGGGGGAGCCTCCCCCGTGTACAGGCCGATTTTCGTGCATTTCCAACGGTGGGAAGAGGTTCAAAAGGGGATGGGAGTGAATGTGACTGCTCAACCCGACTCTGAGGCTTCTAACCCGGGTAGCTCGGCCGGGTTTGATCCGGCGGTTCTGCCGACGGTCTCGTCTTCGAGGCCGGTGCCTCCCCCGTGTACAGGCCGATTTTCGTGCATTTCCAACGGTGGGAAGTGGTCCAAAAGGGAATGGGGGTGGACGTGTCTGCTCATACCGACTTTGAGACTTGTAAGCCGGGTAGCTCAGCCGGGTTTGTTCCGGCGGTTCTGCCGACGGTCTCGTCATCGAGGGGGGAGCCTCCCCCGTGTCCAGGCCGATTTTCATGCATTTCCAACCGTGGGAAGTGGTCCAAAAGGGAATGGGGGTGAATGTGACTGCTCATACCGACTTTGAGACTTTTAAGCCGGGTAGCTCAGCCGGGTTTGACCCGGCGGTTCTGCCGACGGTCTCGCCTTCGAGGGGGGAGCGTCCCCCGTGTTCAGGCCGAATTTTGTGCATTTCGAACCGTGGGAAGTTGCCCAAAAGTCGATGGGAGTGAATGTGACTGCTCAACCCGACTTTGAGACTTGTAAGCCGGGTAGCTCAGCCGGGTTTGACCCGGCGGTTCTGCCGACGGTCTCGTCTTCGAGGCGGGTGCCTCCCCCGTGTACAGGCCGATTTTCATGCATTTCGTACCGTGGGAAGCGGTCCAAAAGGGGATGGGAGTGAACGTGACTGCTCATACCGACTTTGGCGCTTCCGAGCCGGGTAGCTCAGCCGGGTTTGACCCGGCGGGTCTGCCGACGGTCTCGCCTTCGAGGGGGGAGCGTCCCCCGTGTTCAGGCCGAATCTTGTGCATTTCGAACCGTGGGAAGTTGCCCAAAAGTCGATGGGAGTGAATGTGACTGCTCAACCCGACTTTGAGACTTGTAAGCCGGGTAGCTCAGCCGGGTTTGACCCGGCGGTTCTGCCGACGGTCTCGTCTTCGAGGCGGATGCCACCCCCGTGTACAGGCCGATTTTCGTGCATTTCCAACCGTGGGAAGTGGTCTAAAAGTCGATGGGAGTGAACGTGACTGCTCAACCCGACTCTGAGGCTTCTAACCCGGGTAGCTCGGCCGGGTTTGACCCGGCGGTTCTGCCGACGGTCTCGTCTTCGAGGCGGGTGCCTCCCCCGTGTACAGGCCGATTTTCGTGCATTTCGAACCGTGGGAAGTGGTCTAAAAGTCGATGGGAGTGAACGTGACTGCTCAACCCGACTTTGAGACTTGTAAGCCGGGTAGCTCAGCCAGGTTTGACCCGGCGGTTCTGCCGACGGTCTCGCCTTCGAGGGCGGACCCTCCCCCGTGTACAGGCCGGTTTTCGTGCATTTCGAACCGTGGGAAGTGATCCAAAAGGGAATGGGGGTGAACGTGACTGCCCAACCCGGCTTTGAGACTTGTAAGCCGGGTAGCTCAGCCGGGTTGGACCCGGCGGTTCTGCCGACGGTCTCGACTTCGAGGCGGGTGCCTCCCCCGTGTACAGGCCGATTTTCATGCATTTGCAACGGTGGGAAGTTGCCCAAAAGTCGATGGGAGTGAATGTGACTGCTCAACCCGACTTCGAGACTTGTAAGCCGGGTAGCTCAGCCGGGTTTGACCCGGCGGTTCTGCCGACGGTCTCGCCTTCGAGGGGGGAGCCTCCCCCGTGTACAGGCCGATTTTCGTGCATTTCCAACGGTGGGAAGAGGTTCAAAAGGGGATGGGAGTGAATGTGACTGCTCAACCCGACTTTGGCGCTTCCGAGCCGGGTAGCTCAGCCGGGTTTGACCCGGCGGGTCTGCCGACGGTCTCGTCTTCGAGGCGGGTGCCTCCCCCGTATACAGGCCGATTTTCATGCATTTCGAACCGTGGGAAGTGGTCCAAAAGGGAATGGGGGTGGACGTGTCTGCTCATACCGACTTTGAGACTTGTAAGCCGGGTAGCTCAGCCGGGTTTGTTCCGGCGGTTCTGCCGACGGTCTCGTCTTCGAGGCGGGTGCCTCCCCCGTGTACAGGCCGATTTTCGTGCATTTCGAACCGTGGGAAGTGGTCCAAAAGGGGATGGGAGTGAATGTGACTGCTCAACCCGACTTTGGCGCTTCCGAGCCGGGTAGCTCAGCCGGGTTTGACCCGGCGGGTCTGCCGACGGTCTCGTCTTCGAGGCGGGTGCCTCCCCCGTATACAGGCCGATTTTCATGCATTTCGAACCGTGGGAAGTGGTCCAAAAGGGAATGGGGGTGGACGTGTCTGCTCATACCGACTTTGAGACTTGTAAGCCGGGTAGCTCAGCCGGGTTTGATCCTGCGGTTCTGCCGACGGTCTCGCCTTCGAGGGGGGAGCCTCCCCCGTGTTCAGTCCGATTTCCATGCATTTCCAACCGTGGGAAGTTGCCCAAAAGGGGATGGGAGTGAATGTGACTGCTCAACCCGACTTTGGCGCTTCCGAGCCGGTTAGCACAGCCGGGTTTGACCCGGCGGTTCTGCCGACAGTCTCCTCTTCGAGGCGGGTGCCTCCCCCGTGTACAGGCCGATTTCCGTGCATTTCGAACCGTGGGAAGTGGTCCAAACGTCGATGGGAGTGAATGTGACTGCTCAACCCGACTTTGGCGCTTCCGAGCCGGGTAGCTCAGCCGGGTTTGACCCGGCGGTTCTGCCGACGGTCTCGTCTTCGAGGCGGGTGCCTCCCCCGTGTACAGGCCGATTTTCATGCATTTGGAACCGTGGGAAGTGGTCCAAAAGGGAATGGGGGTGGACGTGACTGCTCATACCGACTTTGAGACTTGTAAGCCGGGTAGCTCAGCCGGGTTTGACCCGGCGGTTCTGCCGACGGTCTCGCCTTCGAGGGGGGAGCCTCCCCCGTGTTCAGTCCGATTTTCGTGCATTTCCCACGGTGGGAAATGGTATCTTTCATTACGGGGACAAGGGTCTGAAGCGGTGAAGTCAGTAACCGGCATAGTTAAGGAAAGGGTTCGAATTTTCTCAACAGTACGAAAAAAGTGAGCAGGGAAGCTAGAGAAGGTGTCAGTGAGTCCCAAACGAGTGAACCGCAAAACTTAGGGAAATGCCCGAAAGCGTTTTAAAGGGTGAAATCGGGAACGAGGAAATGATGGGAAAGTGCCTGAAAGTGCTAAATGAGTAAACAGAAAAACGAAGAAAAATGTTTGAAAAGAAGAAGTGAGTAACCAGGAAAACTTAGAAAAATGTTCAAAACGAAGAAATCAGTAACCAGGAAAACTTAGAAAAATGATCAAAAAGAAGAAATGAGTAACCAGGAAAACTTAGAAAAATGTTTAAAAAGAAGAAATCAGTAACCAGGAAAACTTAGGAAAATGTTTAAAAAGAAGAAATCAGTAACCAGAAAAACTGCGAAAAATGTTTAAAAAGAAGAAATGAGTAACCAGAAAAACTTAGAAAAATGTTTAAAAAGAAGAAATCAGTAACCAGGAAAACTTAGAAAAATGTTTAAAAAGAAGAAATCAGTAACCAGGAAAACTTAGAAAAATGTTATAAAAGAAGAAGTGAGTAACCAGAAAAACTTAGAAAAATGTTTAAAAAGAAGAAATCAGTAACCAGAAAAACTGCGAAAAATGTTTAAAAAGAAGAAATCAGTAACCAGAAAAACTTAGAAAAATGTTTAAAAAGAAGAAATTAGTAACCAGAAAAACTTAGAAAAATGTTTAAAAAGAAGAAATCAGTAACCAGAAAAACTGCGAAAAATGTTTAAAAAGAAGAAATCAGTAACCAGGAAAACTTAGAAAAATGTTTAAAAAGAAGAAATCAGTAACCAGAAAAACTTAGAAAAATGTTTAAAAAGAAGAAATCAGTAACCAGAAAAACGGCGAAAAATGTTTAAAAAGAAGAAATCAGTAACCAGAAAAACTTAGAAAAATGTTTAAAAAGAAGAAGTGAGTAACCAGAAAAACTTAGAAAAATGTTTAAAAAGAAGAAATGAGTAACCAGAAAAACTTAGAAAAATGTTTAAAAAGAAGAAATCAGTAACCAGAAAAACTTAGAAAAATGTTTAAAAAGAAGAAATGAGTAACCAGAAAAACTTAGAAAAATGCTTAAAAAGAAGAAATCAGTAACCAGAAAAACGGCGAAAAATGTTTAAAAAGAAGAAATCAGTAACCAGAAAAACTGCGAAAAATGTTTAAAAAGAAGAAATCAGTAACCAGGAAAACTTAGAAAAATGTTTAAAAAGAAGAAATGAGTAACCAGGAAAACTTAGAAAAATGTTTAAAAAGAAGAAATGAGTAACCAGGAAAACTTAGAAAAATGTTTAAAAAGAAGAAATCAGTAACCAGAAAAACTTAGAAAAATGTTTAAAAAGAAGAAATCAGTAACCAGAAAAACTTAGAAAAATGTTTAAAAAGAAGAAATGAGTAACCAGAAAAACTTAGAAAAATGTTTAAAAAGAAGAAATCAGTAACCAGAAAAACGGCGAAAAATGTTTAAAAAGAAGAAATCAGTAACCAGAAAAACTTAGAAAAATGTTTAAAAAGAAGAAGTGAGTAACCAGAAAAACTTAGAAAAATGTTTAAAAAGAAGAAATGAGTAACCAGAAAAACTTAGAAAAATGTTTAAAAAGAAGAAATCAGTAACCAGAAAAACTTAGAAAAATGTTTAAAAAGAAGAAATGAGTAACCAGAAAAACTTAGAAAAATGTTTAAAAAGAAGAAATCAGTAACCAGGAAAACTTGGAAAAAAACACTTAGAAAAATTTTCAGCAAAGTGTGAAAAATATTCTAAGTGTCAGCGGAGGAAAATGCTGCAGCATCGGGAAAGATTCGCAAACTTACACCGAACATGTGCTCCGAAGTGCCGGAGGAATTGGGTGAATTGAGCCCGGCAAATGGCCAGCTGTCGTTTTGTGCCTGCAGCCCGAAAACTTTAACTTTGTCTGTCGCGGAAGTCCGGACCGAGAAAAATCCAAACGGTTTTGACCGGACCGAGTTCCAGACCGATGCAGTCAAATTTGGAATTCAGACCCATTCAGTGCCACTTGTAGTTTTTCCGCAGTGAGGTTGGCGGGGTACCCGGAGATATATGGGAACACGATTTTTAGAACAAAATGGCGGCGCGGGACCGTTCTGAAAGGCATCCGAAAAACGGTTCCACGGGCATAGCACTTTAATGACAGGTATGAGTGCATGCCGGAGAGCTCTTGGAAGTCGAATTTTTGACACTTTGTCAATTTTTTGACAGATTTGACAAACTCTTTCTGTCTGTTCTAAGAGTCAGTCAGAGACTTGTGCGGCGGTCTTTTGACACTATTGGAGGGCGGGCAAACCCCACGTTGACTCCGGCCGTCCCTCCACAGGCGCTCGTGTCCAAAATGAAGGCGAGAGACGCGAGTGGCCTGGTTCCCTTGGGTGTTGCCAAGAAGGCTGCGGGCTGACCGTTGCCTGAGCACTCCCTAAAGCCTCTTGTGATGAGAGCAGACCTCGCCTGCCGCACGACCGGCTCTGGGAGTCGTTGGGCCGCTATTTGTGAATAGTCTGGTCCTCCTCTGCCACCCGGACAAGCGCGATGGCTCTGCCGCCCTGCGGTGCTCGTCACCCAGGTTTGGGGAACACGATACTCGTAACAAAAATAAAAGGCGGCTCGGGACCTGCAGGCGAAAGGGGTCCCGTGGTGCTAAGCACGTCGACTTCGGGTCTCGGTGCAAGCCGGAGAGCTCACGGAAGTCTAAAGTTTTCGGCACGTGGTCGAATCTTTTCAAAGGCTTACCCGGCTCTTTCCGTCCATTCTGAGAGTAAGTCAGAGGCCGGTGCGGAGGTCTCTTGACAATCGGAGGGGGTGGTGGCCCTCCGCAGGCGCTCGTGTCGAAAATGAAGGCGAGAGACGCGAGTGGCCTGGTTCCCCTGGGTGTTGCCAGGAAGGCTGCGGGCTGACCCTTGCCTGAGCACTCCCTAAAGCCTCTTGTGATGAGAGCAGACCTCGCGCGCCGCACGACCGGCTCTGGGAGTCGTTGGGCCGCTATCTGTGAATAGTCTGGTCCTCCTCTGCCACCCGGCCAAGTGCGATGGCTCT